>NC_082644.1:60047360-60352260 GCF_028023285.1 Balaenoptera ricei | reverse complement strand
CAGATCCCTTCCTCCTTAAGGTTTTGAAAAGGTAAGAATGGACGGAGGAAGCATAAAGTCTCCAAAAGCTGGAGGGCAAGGGGGAGGCTGTTTTGGGTACACTAGTTACCTGATTTTAAATACTCTCAACCATGCCCTGAAGTTCATATTTTTAAGACAGTTAATCACATTTTATAGATAAAATGAAGCTCAGATAGGCCATGTAAAATCAAGTGACAGAGCTTACGCAGGCATACCTCGGATATAATGCAGGTTCTGTTCCAGACCATGGAAAGAATGCAAGCCACATGAATTTTTTAGTTCCTTAGTGCAGATGAAAGTTAAGTTTATACTGTACTGCAGTCTAGTAGGCGTGCAATAGCATTATGTCTAAAAGGAAAACAATGTACATACCCTAATTTAAAAATACTTTATTGCTGAAAAATGTTAACCATCATCTGAGCTTCAGCGGGTCATCGTATTTTTGCTGATGGAGGTTGGTGCCGCAATGTTGACAACTGATCAAGGTGGTGATGGCTGAAGGGTGGGTGGCTGTGGAAATATCTTAAAATAAGACCACAATGAAGTTTGCTGCATGGATTGACTCTTCCTTTCATGAACCATTTCTCTGTAGCATGCAATGCTGTTTGATAGCATTTTACCCACAGTAGAACTTGCTTCAAAACTGGAGTTGACCCACTCCAACCCTGCTGCTGTTTTATTAACTAAGCTTATGTAATATTTTAAATCCTTTGTTGTAATTTCATCAATCTTCACAGCATCTTTGCAGAGAGATTCAATCTCGAGAAACCACTTTCTTGGCTCATCCATAAGAAGCAACTCTTCATCTGTCCAAGTTTTATCACGAGCTTGCAGCAGTTCAGCCATATCTTCAGGCTTCACTTCTAATTCTAGTTCTTTGGCTCTTTCCACCACATCTGCAGTTACTCCCTCCACTGAAGTCCTGAACCCCTCAAAGTCACCTGGGAGGGGTGGAGTCAACTTATTCCAAACTCTTGTTAATTGTGATTATTTTGACCTCTTCCCATAAATCATTAATGTTCTTAATGGCATCTAGAATGGTGAATGCTTTCCAGAAGGTTTTCAACTTACTTTGCCCAGATCCATCAGAGGAATCACTATTTATGGCGGCTATAGCCTTACAAAATGTATTTCTTAAATAATAAGACTTCAAAATCGAAATTACTCCTTAACCATGGGCTGAGAATGGATGTTATGTTAGTAGACATGAAAACAATATTAATCTCCTTATACATCTTTATTAGAGTTCTTGGGTGACCAGGTACATTATCAGTAAGCAGTAATAGTTTGAAAGGAATCTTTTTTTCTGAGTAGTAGGTCTCACCAGTGGGCTTAAAGTATTCGGTAAACCATGTTGTCAGCAGATATGCTGTCATTCAGGCTTTGTTAGTCCATTTATAGAGCGCAGGCAGAGTAGATCTAGCCAAATTCTTAAGGGCGTTAGGATTTTCAGACTGGTATATGAGCATTGGCTTCAACTTCAAGTCACCAGTTATATTAGCCCCCAGCAAGAGTCAGCCTGTCCTTTGAAGCTTTCAAGCCAGGAACTGGCTCTGCTCTCTAGCTATAAAAGTCCTAGATGGCATCTTCTTCTAATATGGCAATTTATTCTACATTGAAAATCTGTTTTTTAGTGTAGCCACCTTCATTAATGATCTTAGCTAGATCTTCTGGATAACTTGCTACGGCTTTTACATCAGCACTTGCTTTATTCACCTTGCATTTTTATTTTATGGAGACCCTTTGGCTTTTTCCCTTAAACCTCATGAACCAACCTCTGCTAGCTTCAGACTTTTCTTCTGCAGTTTTCTCACCTCTTTTGGCCTTTGTAGAATTGGAGAGTTGGGGCCTCGCTCTGGATTTGGTTTTGGCTTAAGGGAATCTTGTGGCTGGTTTGATCTTCTATCCAGATGGCTAAAATTTTCTCCATAACAGTAGTAAGGCTTGGTTCACTTTCTTATTCATGTATTCATTGGAGCTGCACTTTTAATTTCCTTCAAGAATGTTTCCTTTGCATTCACAACTTGTCTAACTGGCACAAGAGGCCTAGCTTTCGGCTTGTCTCAACTTTCAACATGCCTAATCACTTCTCAACATTTTCACTAAGAGTAATCATTTCTAACTTTCGATTTAAAGTGAGAGACTTGCGACCCTTCTTTTACTTGAACACTTAGGGTTATTCATTGGTCTAATTTCAACATTGTTTTGTTTCAGGAAATAGGCAAGCCCAAGGAGATGGAGAAAGATGGGGGAAAAGCTAGTCCAATAGATTAAGTTTGATTAAGTTTGCCGTCTTATATGGGCATGGTTCACAGTGCCCCAAAACAATTACAATAGTAACATCAAAGATCACTGGTCACAGATCACCATAACAAATATAACAACAATGAAAAAGTTTGAAATATTGTGAGAAGTACCAAAATGTGACAGACACGAATTGAGCAAATGCTGTTGGAAAAATGGCGCCGATAGACTCGTCTGATGCAGGGTTGCCACAAACCTTCAACTTGTAAAAAACACAGTATCTGCAAAGCGCAAAAAAGTGAGGTGCGATAAAATGAGGTTTATCTGTATTCAGATGAAATCTGTATCTCTAAATTATACATATTCAAAGTGCAGACTGTGAGACCAAGGGAAGACTGACTTTATCAATGCCACAGTTCTGTGCTGAATGCTCTGTCTCACCCTTTTTATACTCATACAAGGCTGCCAGATTATGGACAGTTAAAGGAAAAGGAACTCTCTAAATAAAAAGCCCATGTTAAAATGGCAACCACAACTTTACAGCTCTTCTCCATACATCTAGATCTTTCTCCCTTGTCATTCTATACATGTTATTAAGTTTAATTTAATATATGTAAGAAACTTGAAGGATGTGTTTCAAATTCTAGTCTATCTTCCTGCAGCTATGAGGGTTCACAGAAAATATCAAAACTAGGAGTTAATTACTTTAGGAACTTTTCTCCACAACCAGAAACTATTTCATTTGCTATCCAGCTTTTTCTCCCCCAACTCAAAGCAACTACAACGTACAAGAGATGTCATAAGGGAATCTAAAATGATACTATACTGCTTTCTTTCACAAAACTGAATATAGAAGTTGAAACTGACCTCTGTTAAGACTCTTGAAGAAATTTCACCATCAGAGCTTGACATATCTAATAGCATTTTGCACAAGTGATGGCTCTACCATGAAGTTTTCAGCATTTCTGCCATTGTGTTTGACAGGTGGTAAAACACATTTCTACTAGTAAAAGGACAAGAGTGAATTTATCAAAATCTTTTGTAAGCCAATAACGTTTGTTAGTGCAATGCTAGGCCAGACCTCACATATAACCTTTAAAAGTCAACCATTTTGTTAAAATTCAACAATGATACAGGACCTGTTCAGTACTCATGATCCATGGTGCAATTTTCTTATTTGTCTACTAATGTGGTTCTCTAAAGTGCTTTCTTCAGTTGACTAACCGAAGCAACTATAAAAAACCTTTTTCGAGTAAAGAATTTATACAATGTGGCAAGGTTTATTTATTTGTTCACTGGTTTAATTCATTCAATAAGTAATACGTTACCAGCCTACTGTGCATAAGGCAGTATGAGTTGACAAATATCTGTAAGATATGTGTAAGTACAGGCTTTGGTCCCAAGAAACTTACAGAAAATTTACATACAAAAACAACCGCGAAAAGCAGTGTATAGTAAGGGAGTAGCCAAATAACTTTGCCTTGTTAAGCGTTCCACTAAACTATGGTAGGAGTCAAATGTCTACAGGAGGCACAAGTTGTTATAAATGAGTGAAATACTTAAAAAAAAAAAAAAATACACACTTGAAAAGGGAAGCTGCCATTCAATCTAACCCTATTGTTATCATGCAACTATGCAAGTGCAAGATTGTCAGGTCTTATTATTTTTCAAAAGAAAATCCAGATTTTTATGTGGAAATCTACCATTATTTAATTAGTGTCATCTATAGATTTTTTAAAATACTGTGTAAATTAAACACACACACACAGGACAAAATAAAAATCAGCTTGCAAATTCTGTAGTTTTCAAAAGAGCAAGGAACCACATCTGACCAGCATGTCCTAGGAAGACTGTGCCAAAGGCAATATTTTAGTTGTGTCTTAAAGAGGAAATAAAATTGTCAAAAGATAGTAGGAAAAATAAGCAATCCAAATGGAGAGAAAGGTTTCAAGAATGGGAAGGCACCTGGAAAATATATTTAGGAAGCAGATAAGTAGGTTTCTTTTTCTAATATCTTCAGAATTCTTTATGATGTGATCATAGTGAACTATTCATCTCTTAAACATTGATGATGACAATATAGTAGAAACTTAAAATTTAAACCATTTTGAAAGAGCTGTTTTTTCTTATTGTTACAAAATGAAATGTGTTCAAGTTAAGAAAATAATGTCATCCTTATGCTATCACCTAAATATGACAACTGTTAACATTTTGTTAAATTAAGATAATAATAACTAACATTTACTATACATTTACTATATTTTGAGCACTGTACCAAGCGCTCTGAAAGGCTTCACCTCATTTTATGTAAATATAGATTTTAAGCCAAAATTGATTATCATACGTATACTGTTTTTAACTCATTTATACACAAAAATATTATGAATATCATTCTATGTCATTATATCTTCTTCTACAGTGTCATCTTTTAATTCCTGCTCACTATTCCATTGTACTAGTGATTTTTTATTTAACCAGTTCTCTATTGGTTGATATTTAAGATGTTTGCAGTTTTTCTCTCTACAAAATATCGATTTTGATGAATTCAACCAAAAGAAAAGATCTGATTCAAACTGCTAAAACAACATTAAATGCTTATTAAGGCTCACATAACTGGTTAAAATCCAGATGTAGGGCAGTGGTCAGCTATGGTTAAATCAGAGCTAAGACTCCGTTTCTCTGAGATCCTTTTGGCCCTGCTTTCACCAAAGGTCCACTCAGTCCTTTGGTGGTGAAGAAATGATAGCAGCAGTTCTGGGCTTCACATTTAAACACAGCAACATCCAGAAGAACTGAAACCACCTCTTGCAGTGCCCCTGGCAAATGTCCTCTTATGTCTCATATACCCACTTATGAACCATTTCCTGAGATGGGCAGAAAGCCATCAATAGGTTGGCATAGGCCAGTGTTTCCAAATAATCATTGGAAACAGAAAGCAGATTTACCCAGTGAGGCTCGACTTCAGGACTGGAATAGAAAAATGTTAGCCCTAAAATAATAGAGGTGAGGTGGATAATTGAATGCAAGTTTAAAATTCTTGAGAAGGGGAAAATAGATTGGATAAGCAACCAGTGGTGTTCACTACAATAAATAATGCAACAAACACCTTTAGGAAAGGAAAGGTGGAGAGACCATGTGATTGTACACAACAATTATTTCCTGAGGAGTCATTCCAAGAAGAGGAATTGCTAAAGCAAAGGAGATTGTTTTTAATGTGGGTTTGGGGGTTTTGTTTTTGTTTCTTTATGTAATGTTAAACTGCCAACCAGAATTGCTACACCAGTTTATGCTCCCTCCAACAGTGTCTGAATTCCAGGAAAGAAGTGTCTATTAGTCTGACACAAAAGTGAATGCAACTGACACTTGATAAGACTAGAAACATTGGTTGGGCTGAACTATGGACATCCGTAAACGCTGAAATGAGGAATTTGAACTTCACTAAGTATTTAAATATTTTAACTCCTTTTTAAAATTTGACATGCTACTTTTTCTTAAAAGGGTTTTGAAAGGGCTTAAAATAAAGGATAAATATACAACAATATCAATTAAATATAAATTTGGGAGAGTGAGAAGACAAGCCACAAACTGGGAGAAAATATTTCCAAAAGACACCTCTAATAAAGGATTGTGATCCAAAATATATGAAGATCTCTTAAAACAACAGTAAGAAAACAGGCAACTCTACTAAAAAAAAAAAAAAAGGCAAAAGACCTTAACAGATGCCTCACCAAAGAAGATATATAGATGGCAAGTAAGTATATGAAAAGATGTTCAACACCGTATGTTATCAGGGAATTAAAAATTAAAATAACAATGAGATAGCACTACATACCTATTAGAATTACCAAATCCAAAACACTGATGACAACAAATGCTGACGAGGATGTAGAGAAACAGGAACTCACATTTACTGCTGATGGGAATGCAAAATGGTACCACCACTTTTGGAAGACAGTCTGGTAGTTTCTTACAAAACCAAACATACAATCCATTAGTCATGCTCCTTGGTATCTACCCAAATGACCCTCACATGGATGTTTATATCAAGTTTATTCATAAATGCCAAAATTTGGAAGCAACCGAGATGTCCTTCAGTAAATGAATTAATAAACTGTAGTACATCCAGACAATGGAATATATTCAAGCCATAAAAAGGCATGGAGGAAACTTAAATGCATATTATACTAAGTGAAAACAAAAGCCAATCTGAAAAGGCTACTACGCTTCTGTTGGACATTCTGAAAAAGGCAGTAAAGAGATTAGTGGTTGCCAGGGGTTTGGGAGAAGTGAGGGATGACAGAGGATTTTTAGAGCAGTGAAAATACTCTGTATGATACTATAATAGTGGATATATGTCACTATACTTTGTTAAAACCCATAGACAGTACAACACCAAGAGTGAACTGTAAACTCTGAACTTTGGATGGTAATGATGTGTCAGTGTAGGTTCATCAATTGTAACAAATGTACTACTCTAGTGGGTTGATAATGGGGAAGGCTAAACATGTGTGGTGATGGGGGTATATGGGTAATCTCTGTATTTTCTGTTCAATTTTGCTATGAACTTAAAACTGCTCTAAAAATAAAGTGTGTGTGTGTGTGTGTGTGTGTGTGTGTATACACACACACAGCTTTTTTTTTTTTTTTTTTTTTTTGCAAAAGAGAGTGGCACATGCTTTAGAAGATTAAACCTGCATTATTGCTGAGGAAGAACTGAAAGTCAACGAAGCTGGTGGAAAGAGACATGTAGAAAGCTGCTTAAATTGTCCACATAGAAGTCATAACATATTAAATTAGGAGGATGCCAGTAGACTACAGTAGGCTACACATGGGAAGTAGAAGAAACAGTAAGATTTGCCAATTGATTGCATGCTGATGTGTAGGGGGCAATGTGTAATTTCTCATTTATATTTTTACTCAGACATACTAAATTATTTAGCATTCTCTAAATAATACCATGTTCTTTCATGCCTCGTATCTTGTACCATCTATTCTCGAAGACTAACATATATCTTATCTTGACAGAGTAAGGCTAAGATATCAGATCTGCCACTGACTGGCTGTGTGACCTTGGGCAAGTTAATTCCCGTTTTGAATCTCAGTTTCTTCACCCATAAAACTCAGGCAATAAAATAAAAATATACATTTCATAGGACTGTTGAGCTAATTAACTGAGATAATATAAAATATCAAGCCAAGTGCCAGGAACATACTCAATGTACAATTATTTTTTTGTCCTTTTCCAGTGATCCTTCAAAACATACATACACGCACACACAGAGGCTGACTCTGGTGACCTTGTTTACTCTCTACTCAGCTCTTTTTAAAAACTTGCTCTGGGTGTAAAGACCTGATAAAGTGATTCCTATAAAAGTGTAAATAACTGGTAACTCATGGAGTGTTCCTTGAGGTATTTCCCAGGTAATCTAGGCTGTAAGCCAAAAAAGAAAAAAAAAATTTTCAATCTATGACTGAAATTTAAGTATAAGGTGATGACTGCAAAAGGTATTCTCCTAGGCAGGAATCTTTTCCATTATTCCTTAAATGCTTTCTACCTGCTGCTACTCTCCTCCGCCCCAAATCACCCAAACAGCAAATTCTTCCTTAATCCCATCAAGCCTTCAAGCTCTCCTCTCACTGTACTTTCACTGCCTGGTGTACACAGCAGAAATCAGATTGCATTGCTATCGTCTGTATGTATTTCTCTCCCATCAGCCTGTGAGCTACTTGAAGGACTTAGTTCTCTAAGTTTGCCACCTGGGGCCTTGCAGGGAAGCTGGAAATCCATGGATAATGAATCAATATTTTTGAATGAATGATCTAAAAATTATTGATAGCAAAGTATCAGTCATTTTATTAATTTAGTGCAAGAGAATTCTGATCCTTCCTTTTCTGGAGGCCATATCTGTGAACATAAACATTCAGGGACTATCTTACAATTGTCATGGATAAGTCCTGAACTATTTCATGGCTTCTTTGGCAAGAGGAGGCATGGTCCTCTTTCTTTCTCCCCCCATATTATACTTCCAATTTGACCTTGATCTTCAAACATGAGAGTTACAGGGTGGTGCAACGTGTGGAATACTGGGTGACACCTAACTTTCTCTTTTTTATTTTTTATTAATGAAGAACCACTCTGACAGAGTGAGGCCTCCATCAGAAATATGAGCTTTGTTGTGGTAAACTGAAAATGGCTCCCAAAATATGTCCATATAGTTATCTCAGGAATATGTGAATGTTATCTTATTTGGGGGAAAAAAAAGTTTTTTGCAAATGTATTAAGTTAAGGATAGTAAGATGAGGAGACTCTCCTGGATTATCTGGGCAGGGTCTGGATTATCTGGGCAGGCTCTTGCCATGACAAGTGTCCCTGTAAGAGAGAGGCAGGAGATTAGACACACAGAGAAGAGAAGGCAATGTGAACATGGAGGCAAAAATTAGAGTGATATGGCCACAAGCCAAGGGATGTCTAAGTCACCAGAGGGTGAAAGAAGCATGGAGTGGATTCTCCACCAGAGCCTGCAGAGCCAGCATGGCCCTGTTGGACACTTTCCAATTTCTACTTCTGGTCTCCTTAATTTTAAAAGAATACAGTTCCTCTTGTTTTAAGCCACCAAGTTCATGGTAATTTCTTACAGCAGTCACAGGAAACTAATACAAATAGGAATGGAGCTAAAGCAGGTAAGCCATTAATGATCTGGGCAACTTCAGAAACTGTCCATTTCCGTGTGTTTCTCCTAAACAAAATACCCTGCTTTTTATCTGTCCTCTTCTCCTTTTTCTCAACCGAGTTTTCTCCTCTGCTCCTTATAGTTCTCTATCTCATAGTTTCCACTAACTCTTAGTTTGTGTTACCTCACAGTTTTAGCTTGCAATTAATTCCTCATATAATTGATTCTATGTCATGGAATCACTCTTTTCATCCTTTCTGTGTTAATTCCTGTCTCCAGCTGCCAACTCATTTCATTCTTTTCCAGTTCAAAATCCTAAAAGGATGAAAATAATTGGCCTAGCAAATCATAGGTTATTTTGGATTTGTTTCTCTTATGTCAGACCTACAGTCCTATCAGCTACAGCTGTGTCTCATGGTACCAACATGGCTGCCTATGGCTGGTCCTTCAGCAGGGATCCCATAAATATGTAATTTCCCCTAAATATGGTTGTGGGTATGACCCTCTGTGACAGACACCTATCGTGCTTCTTATGCTCAGAAAGTTATAAGCAGGCTGGTGGGAGACTAATCCAGCCACTGTCAAGGGCACAGTGATCTTACATGACCTTTCCCTTATAACTGCTAAAACCAAATGGAAATTTTGTAGTCTCATGCTATCATAATGAGGTTCATTTTTCTAGACCCTTGGGCGAAATTCTGCATGTTTGTCACTGTGGTAGTTTTGACAGTAAAATAACAGTGCTTTGGCTAATCTATTTTGAATACCCTTCTGTGTCCTCAAAAAGTAAATGGGTGTGTCTGGTCAGTTTACAAGTAGATTTAAGTGTACCTACATGAGAGGCTCAAAGTTACTGTGAAAATGGAGTGGTTCAACAACTATTACTCATCACACATTTAATCACAGCTTTACATTACTATACTCTCCTGAGGTCATTTTATTAGACTGAACAAGCAGCAAACCTATCCGAGTCAGGACAGAAGAAGAGGAACTAAGGATTCTTCCTTTCTTGAGATATCCTAAGTAAACTTGCACTCAGGAGGCAGGAAGTTACACAAATACCTTTGGGGGATTTCCCAAAGGTGGTTATTGAGAACCAATTATAATTTTCAAAGCAGCAGCATTGGGCATGAGAGTGCAGCAACAACAAGATATAATGCTATACACAAAAGTACACGCACATTCAGTAGCTCTAAATATGGGCAACAGGACAAAGACCATTGTTCCATCTTCCCAATTCCATCTGCTTGCACTCAAAAGGTAATTTAAAATGTTTTATATATGATACCTACAGGCATCAAGGACAATGAAACAGGGATAAAAATTTTAAGAATATTTATAGTTTAACTGCCCTAATATTTTGTTCATATTCCCAAACTTGCAATCTAATCACCAGTTTTTTAATGTTTAATCATATATATTTCCCTGTGCCATTTCATTTATTGTTATTTAAATTTTTAATTAATAAATTGTGTTTAAAAAAATCGTCTTTTAAAGGCTGTTAGTATAAGAATGAATGATCAGAAATTCCATAGAATGATCAGGTTATTTTTTTTTAAATTTATTTATTTATTTATTTTTGGCTGTGTTGGGTCTTCGTTTCTGTGTGAGGGCTTTCTCCAGTTGCGGCGAGCGAGGGCCACTCTTCATCGCGGTGCGCGGGCCTCTCACTATCGCAGCCTCTCTTGTTGCGGAGCACAGGCTCCAGAAGCGTAGGCTCAGTAGTTGTGGCTCATGGGCCTAGTCGCTCCATGGCATGTGGGATCTTCCCAGAGCAGGGCTCGAACCCGTGTCCCCTGCATTGGCAGGCAGATTCTCAACCACTGCGCCACCAGCGAAGCCCTGATCAGGTTATTTTGATGAAATATTAACAAACTGCTTTCAGAAAAAAATATTTACTCTGCTGAACTAAAGTGACATAATTCAAAGTGCTTTTTTTTTTTTTCTAATGTAGGTATGAGTTTACTCTGGATCCGTGTTAAATTTAAGTAACTGGTCTGATTACAAAGTTGAATGTTTGGTTTGGTCTACAGCTCCAAGTGTAGAGACAAGCTCTGTGCAACCCTGGAGCTTTAGAATCACAGCAGCTGGTCCAGCCTCCTCATCAAGGGAATCAAATTAGACACTCAACTCCCAAGGAGATCCCTTCCAGACATGTTGGCACCTCCAAGCCTCGGGAGATTCCCCTAGAATTCCCACTAGAGTTTTCCACCTCACTTCTGTTTTTCCATTTGAATAAACCATTCCTACCAGGTGATTGGCCCAGCAATGACCTCATTTTGAAGGTGAGCCCTCAACATGTTCATGTAGAAGCATTGCACTGTGACTCAGGTACATCCTTGTAATTACACCTTAAATCGGCACACCTGTGGTTTTCCTCGGTCAGGTGGCAGGGCACCGGAAAGTGATGGATATTTTAGTAATATTCCACAGAATATTTATACATGCTTAAAAGAAACAAATACCTTGTTTTAGTCTAAATGAGTTGCAAACTAATACTGGATGAGTGGTGGCAGACATCAAAGGTTTCAAAAAACTTATGGGAGAAAAAGCCGAAGTTAGAAAAATCTTTAAATTAATTTACAATAGTATTTTCCTGAGTATTAGAAGATTCATGCTGTGGAATTTTATTTCATTGTGGAAGACAAGCATGGCATCGGAGAATAGTTTGTGAATGACTACGACCCAAGAAACATAGTGTAAAACAATTATAACATTGCCCATAGTGTAACGTGGGCAAAAAGTGTAGCATCTGTGAAATTTACTGAGAAATTATAGAAGGGAGAGTGGTCCTGTGTCTATAAGGACACTGACTTGAGGGATATGAGCTCTCTTACAAAATATTTGCTTCTTAGTCTCAAAGTTAGGCCAAAAGTCCACCAATAGAGTCTAGTTCTTCTGTTTAGCTTTAGTAAAATGAGGTTCTATCACTCTATTTACAGCCATTAAACAATGGTATCAATGCAGAAAATGTGTGGTAATTTAGGCTACTGGGAACTTTTAAGTCTAAAGACACAAAGTCTCTTTGGTTGAACTCATCTTAAGCCATATAATTTGACTGGATTTTGAAGGAAATTTGGGCCCAGGGTGAATCAATTTGATAATTCTGATAATGTGTTCTTGGAACTCATTTATTATTATTATTATTATTATTATTATTAGAATGAAGCTCATTACTCCCCATTACTCTTAACGAGCTCATTTTTAAATGAACCTAGTCTCTCTTTCCCTCAGAGATCCTTTAGGAATCTTAACCAGATGGTGAAGCAGTAACATCTGCTGCTCATTTTAGATCTTCTTAATGGGACTTTTGCAGTTCTCAACAATAGAATCATTTCATATGAGTCTCAGTCTTCAGTAACACCCTTTAAAAAGAATGTTTAATAGTCCTCTTGACCTATGTAATTTGTTATAAAAAGACAGTAGCTCTACCTCATGCTTAGGTGTGGGCTGAATAAGAAATGTCATGAACCAAATTTGGGATCATGTTATCTTCTTGCCAGCTTTGTGGTCATCTTCTCACAAAATCTGTGAAGAGTAGAGCCCTATTACTTCAAGACTGGCATAAGGCTGGCTTTAATTATTTCTATCCCAGGGAGGATTTCCTCAACCAAGCCTGCCTTGGAAAGCTGTACTTCTCTCAGGTCACTGCCCTGTCTCTGGTCACTCTAGCCTTACACATGCCTGGATGACAAAAGGCTGTGCACCATGTGGTTACCACCTCTGGGCTCACCTGTTTCCTCCAAGTGTGGTCTATGGCCACCTCATCAGAATCACTTGAGGGTGCCTGCTAAAAATACAGAGTATTGGATCTCAACCCAAATCTACTGAATCACAGTCTCTGAGGGTGGTGCCCAGGAATCTACTTACAAGCTGCCCAAGGGAACATTATAAGCATTCACTTGAGAACAAGAGAGAAAGTAGGATGATAATATGCCAGTCCAGAGATAACAGTAGTTATCTAAATGTGGTGTCTAGTTATCCTTAGGAGATTAATTTGGTCTGAAAATAAATTTAAATGTAGAGGGTTTTATATTTCTTTCTGTGGATTTAGAAACTCTCTAACTCAATGAAACCCATGTCTTTAAAGCTGACTTAAACCTAGCAGACTGAGTACTGGTCCATCTGGATTTTAGGATTTTTATGTTCTTACTTAAAATTGCCTTCAATTTGACTTTGCAGCAGAAAAATATGAAAGCATTTCATGTCCAGCTATATCATTAAATCTGCTGTGTAACTTTATAGCCAATAGGAACATCTGGGAACCAAGCTCTATTACAAGTCAAGTTTTGAGTTTGTTGCCATGGGCATCCAGGAACCAGTTTTATGCTGCTCTAGGAGGCAATGAGAAAAATGTGAGTAGAAGGGATGCTTTAGTGGTGACATATGCTTCTGTGCATGTTTTATAGCTCTCAGTACAATTATGGGAGTTACACTACCTTTGCTTAGCAACCATGTTTCTTGTGTGGTCATTTTCATGTTAATGTGCAGCTGGTTAAATATTTCTTTAACTACCAGTAAAAAATAAACACTTCAGGCTGTGAGATTACAGCCTGGATAAATTAGAGGGAAAGGGCAGGAGGGAGTGAGGAAGAGAATGAACGGACTAGACCTCTCAACTGACACTCAGCTCAGGGATCTGGTCTCTGACTCCATTTCGGAGAGGGCAGTGTCCAAAGGACGCTGAGGGCAATGGAAGGAGCTGGACTACAAGACAGGATGCCAGTCTGTTCATTCTACCCTCCTACTATTTGTGGGATCAGATAAATATTTTAAATCTCCAACCTATGTCCTTTTCTATAATGTAAAGGAACCAAACTGAAGTATCTCAAGGATCCCTTTCATTTCTAACATTCTAGTACTAAACATAGAAAACTTGATCCAACTTAGTAGAAAAGTAAACTACATCACAGGAATGAACTTATTTGATTTAAATTCATTCTCAATAACATGGATCAGTAGTTCAGCAATTTTTATGGATGGGAAGCTCTTTTCTTAAAGAAAATACAATAAATCCCATGTGAAAGTATTTCTATTTTGGTTATAGATTGATTAAAAAACAAAATCTAGGGGCTTCCCTGGCAGCGCAGTGGTTAACAATCCGCCTGCCAATGCAGGGGACACGGGTTCGAGCCCTGGTCCGGGAAAATCCCACATGCCGCGGAGCAGCTAAGCCCGTGCGCCACAACTGCTGAGCCTGCGCTCTAGAGCCTGGGAGTCACAACTACTGAGCCTGCGTGCCACAACTACTGAGCCTGCGTGCCACAACTACTGAAGCCCACACTCCAAGAGCCTGTGCTCCGCAACAAGAGAAGCCACCACAGTGAGAAGTCCGTGCACTGCAACAAAGAGTAACCCCGCTCGCCGCAACTAGAGAAAGCCCACGTGCAGCAACGAAGACCCAACGCAGCCAAAAATAAATAAATAAATAAAATAAATTTAAAAAACAAAGAAAAAAAAAACCAAAATCTAATTCTATCAGAAATCCACAAATACACTTAAGTAAAATTTTATTAATAATAACAGCATCCACGAACTCTTGAAAAATAGCATCTATAAAATAAAACTGATTCAGTGTAAAAGCAGTTCTTAGTTTTTATATAAAGATTCTTTGATTCCTTGAAATAACTCCAAAAATATGTGGGAAACTACCAAAATAGACTATGAGAAATAAACCTGAGCATCCCTAAATAGAAGCTAGATCTTTTCATCTCAAGGAGATATCAAAAAGTAGAGAACCACTCAAACATAATGGCCAGGGCAGTCTTTCTGAGGAGGTGATATTTGGGGCTGAAACCTAAAGGAACAGAAAGATCTAGGCACACAGAGCTGGAGGAAGAGCATTCCAGAGAGTACCACCTGTGAAAGGCCCAGAAGGTAGAACTTGCTGGACTTGCAGTGCTAAGAGTGGGATGGCGTGACTTTGGAGAGATAGATGAGTGCTATAAAGCAGAGTTTTCTGGTCCACTGTAAAGAGCGTAGATTTAAGACTAAGCGCAAGTATGGAGTGGGACATGTAAGCAGATGTAAGCTTTTATATATAGAATGTATAAACAACAGGGTCTTACTATATAGCACAGAGAACTATATTCAATATCCTATGATAAACTATAATGGAAAAGAATATATTAAAAAATGCATATATATGTATAACTGAATCACTTTGTTGTACAGCAGAAATTAACACAACATTGTAAATCAACTATATTTCAATATAAAAAAATTGAAAAAAAATAGACTAAGCACAAGGAGAAAATAGCGAAAGATTTTAAGCAAAATAGTGACACAATGCAGCTACATTTTGAGAAAAATAAATTCCACTGCTATGTGGGTAATGGATTGGGATGGGGAAAGAGACCAGTTGAAAAGGCCAGTAGAGACTTGTGTAGTCCAAGTAAAAGATGATGATTATCTAGAATAAAGGTGAAGACAGGAAAGATAGAAATGGAAGAATGTGAGATCATGTGGAATTCACAAGACTTGTCGATAGGTTGAGTACTAGGGATAAAGGAAATTGGGCAACCAGAAATGACTTCTAATTTTCTGGCTGGTTGATAATTCTTCTGAGATGTGAATGAGGAAATAAGCAGAGTGGGGGAAAATACAAATGATACTTGATAATTTTCTAATAAATTGCCTATGCAATTATTATTTGGGAAATAAAGAAGAGAATGAACAGGAAACACTAGATGCTAAAGGAGAATATGTTAATTGACTGCATTTTTTTTTTTTCAGATTAAAAGCATTCTTATAGATCTGCAAGGTTTCTCTTAATTTGGACATCAGTGTTTTAATGAAAATCCCCTTCCCACAGTTTGGTAGCAGAACCTTCAACCTTCACTGTCTATAGTGGCCTGACTCTTGTCCCACTTGTAGCCTATGTTCCCAGTGGGGACTTGTGTTTTGGTTACTGGCAGCCTTGAGCTGAAGGCAGCATGCTGGAATGGGGAGTGGTAAGAGGCTGCTTATTAACTAATCATGACAATATCCACCCACCCTCTGACTTCATTTCTGCTTTAATGGAAGGGGGATAAGTAGGTGGATATGGCTCTAGGGTTGTCTAACTAAGAAATGTGAGACTAAATTATTATCTTAAACCTAGCAGATGCTGGAAAATGCAAGAAAGAACACTTTCCACATTTTAATTCAGAAAAATTTCAGTACAGAAGAAATTTTTAAAAATTGTACAGTGAACACATACATACCCACCACCTAGATTCTATCAGTAATATTTTAGCAAAGGTGCTTTATATAGATAAAGGTATTCTATCCATTTATCCATCCCACTATCCATTTATTAATTTATCTTAATTTTTGATGCATTTCAAAGTAAATTGTGAATAATAGTATACTTCCCACCATGCATATTCCAGTATGCATATCATTAAATACAATCAATGTTTGTTTTTTTGCTTTCAATGAAAATTATACATGTAATGCACAATTCTTAACTGTACATTCACTGAATTTTGACAAATCTATACATCTGTGTAATCCAAACCCGTCAAAATATAGAAAATTAACATGATTCCAGAAATATTTCTCATACTCCTTCCCATTCAATCTCTACTTCCACCTCCACAGAGGCAACCACTGTTCTGATTTTTTTCCATTCTAGAATTAATAGAAAGGAATTCATACAGAATGTACTCCTTTGTGTCTGTTTTTTTTTTTTTTAACTCAGCATACTGTTTTTGAAATTCATCCATGTTGTTGTGTATATCAGTATTTCATTCCTTTTTATTGATGAGTAGTATTCCAATGTATGAATATACCATAGTTTGTTTATCCATTCTCCTATTTGATGGATATCTGAAATATTCCAGGTTTTGCTATTATGGATAAAACTGCTATGAATATTCTTAAACAAGTCTTTTTGTGTACATATATTTTTAGTCTCTTGGATAAATAACTAAGATTAGAATTGCAGAGTCATAATGTAGTTGCATGTTTAGATTTTTAAGTAAACTCCAGAACTCTTCCCAAATTAGTTGTACCATTTTACTTTCCAACCAGTAAGAGTTCCAGTTGCTCCACACTCTTAACAACGTTTGGTTTACCTATTTTTAAAATTCTAGACACCTCAGTGAGTTTATAATGGTATTTCATTGTGGTTTGAATTTCCCTCATGACTAATGGTGTTGACCATTTTTTGCTATGCTTATTACCATTTCTGTAACTTCTTTTTATGAAATAACTGTTCAAATCTTTTGCCTGTTTTTTAATTGGGTTGTCTGCATTTTTATTATTAAGTTGTAAGAGCTCTTTATACATCTTTGACACCAGTTCTTTGTCAGATATATGTCTTGCGAATATTTTTCCTGGCCTGTGACTATTTATTTTCCTAATGATGTCTGCTAATAATCAGATGTCTTAAATTTCAATGTAGTCTAATTTATCATTTTTTTCTTTTATGGTTATTGCTTTCTATGACACAAATAACCTTTGTTTACCACTGAATCAAAAAGATTCCTCTATGTTTTCTTCCCAAAGCTCTGTAGTTTTAGCTCTAAGATCATAGGTGTATGATTCATTTTTAATTTATTTTGGGGTATGGAGTAAGACAAAGATCAAGTTTCTTTTCTTTTTTCTTTTTTTTAAATGGATATAGAGTTACTTGGTACCATTTGTTGAAAACACTTCCTTCCCCAGGCAACCAATTACATTCCCACCACGCATTGCTTATCTTGAATTGTACTTCTTTGAAATATCTTTTTTTTTTTTTTTTTGGCCAATTTTATGCGCTTATTTACTTTAAAGAGAAATGTAAAACAAGTGAGCAGTTTTCACTTTGTGTAAATATTATAGAACTTGCCTCATCCTCCCCCAGCAAAGCCAGTCATAAAAGACCAGTTGAATCTGACCCATGTTGTCATCTTCCTCTCATAGACAAATGCTGTTTATTACACTGAATAGAACAACTCTGTACACTCTGATGATTCAGAGATCCTGGAAAATGAGGAGTTAGCTTTGATTCATGGGCCACTTCTTTTAGTGCTACTTACTAGTTGTGGTTTGTGGCTCATCTCCTACCACTCCCTGACAAACACCCTGCCCTCAACAATTCTGAAATACTTATTCCCAGAAAAGCCCAGGCTTTTCTCACTTCTAGGGATCTGCATGTGCTATTATCGTTGCCCATAATGCCCTTGTCCTAATGCCTAAGGAACTCTATTCATATCAGAGGGAGCTTTCCTCAACCTCCTCAACAATGTTAAATATTCCCTCCTAGATGCTCCCATGCACATAGGTCATAATGTATTATATCACTTATCCATATTCCTCTGATTATCCGTCCTATATTTCGCTCTCCACCCCATACATGGCCTTCTCATCATGAACCTCTGGAAAGTATAAATCTAATCTATCTTTCTCTGTACCCCAGTAAGTTAAAATAATAAACACAACAATAGTAGACTTGCTGGATGAAAGAATTTTAACTTTCTGATGTAGTTTAAATTTCAAATCTCTTCCACCTTACACTTAAGTATATTTATATTTATATTTACTAGATCTCACAGCCTGACCATTTGGTTTGGAAACTGTAATCATCTTCCTATATCCTAGAATAGACTAAAAAAAACTTCCTTGAAAGAATAACAAACACCTAGTGTATATTTTGAAGTTCCCTTATATATGGAGATTGGAAGAATAATTGTAGTAGGATATTTGAGGTACATCTCAAAGAAGTGTCTTACGTGTAGCCTACTGTTTTCCTAATTAAATTTCTTCTAATACACTGTTTGAGATTCTGTAAAGAAAGTACACTAATAAGTAGATGGAGTCCCAACTCTGCTATTTACTAGTTATGTGTAAATATCAGTGAGGACGGGCTGGGTTTTGCTGCAGTAATAGCAGTCTTGAACATCGTAGTTGTCTCGCTCACATTACAAGACTCATCATGGATCAGCCACAACGCTTTTTCATGTTGCCATCACTCTAAAAATGAGAAATACTGCCCATCAGCGATACAAAGGGACAAAGAGACATGGCAATCTGTACTCTGACTCCTGGAGCTTCTTCCTGGGAATGTCACTCACATTATTAATGGCCACTCTTGAATTCATCAGAGCATAGTCTTCAATTAGGGAGGAAATTTGGAATGCATTATTTGGCAAAAGTAATTCAATCTACTAAATAAATAACTTTAGGGAAAACATATTCTATCTGAATCTCAGTTTCCTCACATATAAAACGATAACTATGCAATGATAATAAAACTACTTCATAGGGTTATATGGATTAACAGAGATAATGATTTTTAAAAAAACGCTTAGCACAATACCTGGCATGTAATCACTACTCAGTAAATGTTTGTTTAAAACATTAAGAACAAAGAACCTCAGTTTCTGTATCTTTCAAATAAGTAATAGACTGATAGAGCTCCATGGTATCTGGGGTTTTAGCTGGGTGGTTAAAACAGTTAGAGACGATTAGGATGGCTCAATTGTGGACACGTGCCTAGGGACTTCATTCTTTTACATGTGGAGTCTGTCGGGCTGAAATATGCAAGATGTTCACATGCCCAATGCCTGGGCCAGGACAGGTATAACTTCCGGGGGCTGGTCTGCATCACTCTCTGGCCACACATGGTGGACTCAAGGTAGCCTCAAACTTACATGGCCACCAGCTTCTCCCAGAACAAACATTACGACAATAAGTGTTCCAAAAGGCCCAGAAAGAAGATATAAGGCTTCCTCTGATATAGCTTCAGAGGTCTGGAATATCACTTTTAATGTATTTTATTAGTCAAGCAAATCACTAAGGCCAGCAGTGTTCTTATATCTTCACTAAAATAAGCTGAAAAACTAGGGTTTGCTACAGGAAAAAGCATTATAACATTATAATATGAAAAACATTATAATAGTGGTTTATTTATTTATTTTGCATTTCCCTAATGGCTAATGAGGTTGAACTTCTTTTCATGTGCTTATTTGATATCCATGTGTGTTCTGTAGTAAAGTGTCTGTTCAGATTGTTGACTGATTTTTAAATTGGGTTGTTTGTTTTCTTATTAAGTTCTGAGAGGTCTTTAAAGATATATCCTAAATATGTATGTCTTTTGTCAAATATGTGATTTATAATTATTTTCCCAGTCTATAGTTACCTTGTTATTCTCTTTATAGGGCTTTTATAAAACAAAGTTTTTAAAGATTGATGAAGTCTAATTTACCGAGATTTTCTTTTCTTTTATGGATCATGCTTTTGGTGTCAGATCTAAGAAAACTTTGCTTAACTCAAAGTCACAAAGATTTTCTCCTATATTTTCTTCTAAAAGTTTTGAAGTTCTACATTTTAAAGTCAAATCTGTAAACCATCTTGGGTTAATTTTGTGTATTGTGAGGCATAGGTCACGGTTCATTTTTGTTGCAGATGGATGCCCAGTTTTTCCAATACAATTTACTGAAAGGAGTATCTTTTTCCATTGAATTGTCTTTGCACCTTTGTCAAAAATAAATTTACCACATTGAGTATATTTTTGGACTCTAGTCTGCTTCATTAATCTATGTGCCTATCCCTTTCCTAATATCACACTATCTTGATTAGTGTGAATAACATTACATTATCTTGATAGCTGAATAACATGTTTTAAAATAAGGTAATTTGAACCTTCTTTGTTCTTCTCTTAAAAATTAATTGTTCTAGTTCTTCCTTTCCATATAAATTTTAGAATCAACTATCTAAATATGTACAAAATCATGCTGGTATTTTGATTTGTATAGCATTAAACCTATAAATCTGTCTGGGAAGAATTGGTACTTAACTATATTGAGTATTCCAATCCATGAGCCCTGTATATCTCTCCATTTACTTAGGTTTTTGGGGTTTTTTTCAGCTCTTTCTTAAATCTGCATTTTGTAATTTTTGGCATACAGATCCTGCACATTTTGCTAGATTTATACTTAAGTATTTCCTTTACTTGGAGCTACATAAAAGGTATTTTTATTGTAATTATTAATTATTCATTGATAGTATAAAGAAATAATGATTGATTTTGTATGATGACATTGTATAATGAGAACTTGTTAAACTCACTTATTAGTTCCAGGAGCTTTATTATGGATTCTGCGGGATTTTCTCAAGAAGACCATCACATTATCTGAAAATAGGGATAATTTCAATTTTTCTTTCCTGTGTGTATATGTGTTTTAAATTTTTTTTTTCTTGCCCTCATGTACTGACAAAATAGGCATGCAGAGAGTGGACATCCTGCCTTATTCAAAATCTTAGAGATAAATAATTTGGCCTTTCATCATTAAGTGTGATGTTAGTGAAGGGGGTTTTTTTGGTAAATGTCCTTTATCAGCTTAAGGAAGTTCCCTTCTTTTCCTAGTTTCCTCAGAGATTTTTTTATGAATACATGTTAAGTTTTGTCAAATGTTGTTTCTGCATGAATAACTATGAACCTGTGGTTTAACTTTTTAGTCTATGAATATGGTGGGTTACACAAATTGTTTTTCAAATGTTGAACTAGCCTTGCATCCCAGGATAAATCTCACTTGTTATATATTGTTCTTTTTATATGTGACTAGATTTTGAATTGCTAATATTTTGTTGAGGATTTTTGTGGCTATGTTCATGAGGGAAATTGGTCTCTAGTTTTCTTGTACTGTCTTTTGGCATCAGGGAAATTCTGCCCTCATAAAATGAGTTTGGAAGTATTCTCTCTTCTGTAATTTCTTGGAAGATATTGTGTAGAGCTGGTGTTATTCCTTCTTCAAATGTTTGGCAGAATTCACCATTGAAACCATCTGGAACTGGAGATCTCTTTTTTGGAAAACTTTAAGCTGCAAATTCAATTTCTCTAATAGACATAGCTCTATTCATGTTATCTACTTTTTTTAAAAATTCATTTTATTTACTTATTTATTTATTTTGGCTGCGTTGGGTCTTCGTTGCTGTGCATGGGCTTTCTCTAGTTGCGGCGAGTGGGGGCTAGTCTTCGTTGCGGTGCACGGGCTTCTCACCGTGGTGGTTTCTCTTGTTGCGGAGCACGGGCTCTGGCGTGTGGGCTTCAGTAGTTGTGGCATGCAGGCTCAGTAGTTGTGACTCACTGGCTCAGTAGTTGTGACTCACGGGCTCAGTAGTTGTGACTCACGGGCTCTAGAGCGCAGGCTTAGTAGTTGTGGCTCATGGGCTTAGCTGCTCCACAGCATGTGGGATCTTCCTGGACCAGGGCTCGAACCCATGTCCCCTGCATTGGCACGCGGATTCTTAAACACTGCGCCACCAGGGAAGCCCCCATGTTATCTAGTTTTTTGGTGAGTTTTAGTATTTTGTAGCTTTCAAGGAATTGACCCACTTTATCTACATTATTAAATGTATGTGCATAGAATTGTCCTTGGTATTTTCTTATTAGCATTTTAATGTCTGTAATGATATATTATCTTTCATTGCTAGTAATGATAATTCTGTCTTTCTTGATAATTTCAGTTAGAGATTTATCAACTTTATTGATTCTAAGAAACAGCTTTTGATTTCACTGATTTTTTTCTCTATTTTGTTCTGTTTTCTATTTATTTCTGACCTAACCTTTATTTAATTCTTTCTGACTTCTTTAGGTTAATATTGCTCTTCATTTTCCAGTTTCTTAAGGTGGAAACTTAAATTGTTGATTTGGGACTTTTCTTCTTTTCCAATACAAGCATTCAATGCTATAAATTTCCTTCAGAGCCCTGTTATAGCTTCATTCCTTACATTTTTATATATTGTACTTACATTTTAATTCAGGTCAAAATAGTATATTTTCTAATTTCCCTTGAGGCTTCATCTTTGACCTCATGGATTATATAGAAGAATGTTTTTATTTGAGGATTTTCCAGATATCTTTCTGTTATTGATTTCTAATTTAATTAAATTGTTTTCGGAGAATGTACTTCGTATGAATTCACTTTTCTCACATTTGTTAAGTTTTATTTTATGATGTAAGATTTGGTCTACATTGATGAATGTTTCTTGGACACCCAAAAAGAATGTATATTCTACTGTAGTTAGGTGGAGTGTCCTATGAATATCAGATAGACCCAACTGGCTGATGGTGATGTTCAGTTCTTTATACTTGTTGACTTAATGTTAACTTGTTTTATCAAATACTAAGAGAGAAATATTGAACTCATCACAGCAATAATTGTGGATTTGTCTATTTCTTGTTTCAGATCTATCCATTCGTGCTTCATGTATTTGAAGTTTTGTTAAGACTGTACATATTTAGAATCATTAGGTCTTATTAGTGAACTTTTATCATTATGTAATAACCTTTTTTATTCTTGGCAGTTTTCCTTGCTCTGAAGCCTATTTGGTCTGATATAAATATATACTCTCCAGCTGTCTTTTGATTGGTGCTTGAATTGTATCTTTCTTCATCCTTTTATTTTTAACCTATGTAGCTTACTTAAATCCAACGGATAATGTTGAATTGGTGTAGTTGTTTTTGCTGTTGTTGTTTCAGTAGGCTGGTCAGACTCTCCACGTATTTTGACTCACATTCCGTGGACTGTGGTTCCAATATCAATTCACTATCCAAAGCCTTTGCTAGGCCATTTACAGCTTTCCTGTGTGTCCCTCACCCAGCAGCCAGTCGAGGACTTGGGCTGTAGTCTACCCCGCAGTTCTGTTCTCAAAGCATTTAATATGCTTTTTAGCCTCAGATCCACCCCTGGCTCAGGAATGAGCCCAAGAATTCATATACATTTTATGGGATCATTTTCTCAGGCTGTCTCCTCCCAACTAATTTGCTCATTTAAAAAAATTTAATCTTACCAAATTAGCAAAACATCAACTAACCATTCTTGTTCTTCACTCAACTTGAGTTCTACTGAAGCTGTCAGATAAAGACACCCAAACTTTTATATCACTGCTTCAGGGTCTTCTACTCAATTCCACCCTAAATGACTCTTAGGGACTTATTCAATGTTTCCTTAGTCAACTTTCCTTTTTTTTTCCTCTCTCTCTCTCAATGGAAATGTCCACAAGAACACACTCTCTCCTGTCCCAGTGACTACTATGTATCTATTATCTACCTCCTGGCAACAGTGAGTTTTGCCTGACTATGCCTTACTCTTATTTTCTCAGATCAAGTTCATGTGAGAAAAAGCACATCAATATCCAGTTGGATAGCCTCTCTCTTTTTCACAAGCAGTAAACTATGCTGATCTTTGTGCACACTGTCACTGAAGAACCCACCATCTGAATACCAGAACTGGTCCTAAACCAAAGTGTTTAAGTGGGAGATGTGTCTCGAGTTGCCTGCTGCACTCTGTCTCTGCTTGCCCTCTTTTTGTCCTCTCAGCACTTAGCTCAAGCTATTTAACTGGCCAGAATTCCCAGGCTTGCCTGCTCTCTGGTATAAGAGAGGAAATTATTAGGATAAATGAAATCATACTGAACTGTTCAAGTCATACTCCTTCAGGGAGCATTTGCATTTTAAATAAGCTTGTGAAGACAGGTTACTCCCTTCATTCTGGATTTTCTAGCAGGCTGACACTTGGAACAAGGGGTTAGTATGAGGCATAGATACCCCTAATTTTTTAAAAAACCCTTCTGTTAATATAAAGGATTGAAAATGAGAAGAGTATTTTGTTTTGTTTGCTTGGAGGGGGGAGGTGTCTGTATGAGTGTATGAGAAAGATAATTTGTACAATTTGTTGTCCACAGTATTCTAAATTTCAAAATAGTTATAAAATCAGATGGGGAAATGAGGGACAGAAATGTATTACCTCCCCTTAAAATGCATCTCTTGATTCTCCTACTCAAACTGAATGCATAAAAACTCTTCACAAGCTGTGCGTGGTGATGATGTATCATAATCTGCAATGATTTGTAAAATACTTCCTATTCTTCAGTCATATTAATAGGCTCACAAGTACAGAGAAAAGATCTAGTTCACCCACAAATAGCTAGTATAGCTGACTACATATGTGTGTTATATAGTTCTACTGAAACTTTAGAAAAGTATTTCATGAAGCGTTTTATGTAGAACAATTGTCTAACAAATGTTTCTAAGAGAAAGGGAACCCATGTAGCTATAAACTATATCCCCTCTTGGAGATTTAAAGTGTATTTGACCATATAAAAGGCTCTAAATGGTTCTGCAGTAAAGAAATCTAATTTTTTTGGCAAAACTTTTCCTAAATTGATTAGACTACTGAACTCTTCTCTTCACATGACACCCATTAACATCGTGAGCCAGTGTATTGCATAGCACATTGTGGGAAACATTCCAGTAGATTCTTATCATTTGGGAGGGATATATTCTGCAGCTTTTATAAATCCCCAAATTCATGAACACCACTGTAGCATACAATTTCTATCATAAATTATATGAATGTTGATCTTTATTGAAACAGTTTGTTGAATTGTCTTTCCTGTTCCTGTGAGGAATACATGGTAGATTCAATAATGTCATAAATCCCACTACCTTCCACTGAATTAGGCATTTATCTCTGCACTTATCCAAAAACACTTTGGTTAGAAACACCACTTCTTTTTTAACTTCTTTACTTTTTCTTCATTTCCATCATAAGGATTAGCAGAGGATAATTTGGGGAACAATTTCTGTCTCTGCCTCTGCCCCCCCCACCACACACACACATATACACACACAATTTTCATGCTTTTGTTTTGCTTTGTATTTTGTGGAGTAATAAAAAGTAAATTGTGGCCCAAGTTCTCAAGGCACTACATGCACATAATCAGAAAAAAATACGTAAGCAAATATGTATAATCAGCCTAACCCTTAACCCATAATGACCTACCCACAAAACAGAAATTTGGGGGGAATGTTGGTATCATATCTGAGATGGTTTTGGAGTCAAACAGAACTGGGTGGATTCTAGGTGACACTGAGTAAGTTACTTTATCTCTCTGGGATGTGCTATCCTCATTTGTTAAATGGGATTATAATAGTTATTTGAAGACTAATTGAGATAAGATGTAAATACCTGGCACCTAGTAACTCATCCAAAGGCAGTAGTAATCATGTAAGGAACAGCCTCATGGCTGAAACGTCATTAACATCTAAGTCTTTAAAAATTACATGGGTGCCCATGTGTACAGCAATCAAGGCTAAGAGTGTATTTGATTTTCTCAACACCTTTTTCAAGCTAGTTCAGATTTATGCCACATTACAATTCAACAAACATCTATTGGGACACCCTTTTCCAGCCCTACATAGAAAGAACAATATTCTCTGACCCAAATTCTAGAAGCAGATAACCTTCCTGCACCAGTCTTCTTTTCCAAGTAGAGGCAAATAGGACACTAGTTTTACATACATCTCCATATCTTATATTTCTTCAGGAATTAATAATCTTTTTATTTGCAAAGATGCCTGGACACCAACTTTCTACCTACTTCTATTTAGGTCAACACTCAGCATTTTTTTTTTTTTTTAGTAAAAAAAATGAGTATTAGATGAAATTATGAAGAGCAGGTATTTATAGCAATGACTGACATGGAAAGAAAAATAAAATCACACCCATATACCCATTTTCCTAAATACAAGCTATTTTTTTTTCTTTTTATATCTTCTATTTGACCTCTCAAATACTCTCTATATGACCTGAAACAAAACAATGTGTGAATAAAACATAATAGTAGAAAACCTTCATGTTGAATCTTCTTTTGTTCAACTTCCCTTCATGGCAGTGAAATGGGACAAAAATCTCTCAGATGTAATGTCACAGTGGCAGAAATACAATACACAATGCACTGTCATTTCTCTATGTCATACACACACACACACACACACACACACACACAGATGGAAACCCATAGCACAGTAGATGGTGTTTTATGTGAGGAAAATTAAACAAAACACAAACAATGGCTGGATTACTATGACAACAGAGTATACGCCATGGTTTCTGGAAACACTTGACAGCTGTTTGCAATTTTAACTGTTTGCTCTGGTACCTTATATCATGTTAGCAGCTCCATGGGCCTTAAAATGTGTGCCTTGGCCATTTTTTTTAAAGTTTCACTCATTCTGTGTGCTTCTAAGCATACAGAAATAAGGCCACAACAAGTGAGTCATGCTTAAGGCTGAGCCACTTCACAAGACTCACTCAAAGAGAACCCAGAAGGTCTTCTCATTGTCCTGTAGGCTATGGAGAAACTGCAGTAGTGAGACTGCGCTGGTCAAACTTTTTAAAATTACCTCAGAATTCTTAATTTCAGTCCATGTGAGTTTTAAGTGCTATCATCTTTTCTGCCATGGAGAAAAATTTCTGATATGAAATGAGAAGTCACCTTTCTTAAACAAGATTGTTAGGTAAAATTAATTTAACCCTCCGAACAATCCTGTGATGTAAGTATTATCGGCTTTATTTTATGAATGATGAAAGTTGAATTCAGAGAAGTAAAGCAATGTGTACCAAACCCACATTTTGAAAACAGGAAATCCTGGATTAATACAGTTACTCTGAAATCCTATTCAATTCTTCCCAATTTGGACCGTCCTACGTCTTTTACTGCATTCATGAGCATGGTTCAGGGATTAATGTTTTGGGAACATCTTTGTCTAAGAAATATTTAATGAGGGCAAACAGTACAACTAAGAATAGTGCTATTGTTAGTTTCCACTAGGTCTGTGTGTGTATATGAGAAGGTTAAAAAAAAAAAAAAAAAAAAAGAAGAAGAAGAAAAGAAAAGAAATTCAGTGAACACTTTTGAAAGTTGATAGATGCATCTAAAAAGCAAATAATTATATTCTCTCACAGATACCTCCAAAGAATCTTAACAGAAAATGGGAAGATGTGTTTTAATCCCAGATCACATTGAGGATCTTTCTAACTTTACTGAAAGATATTGGATAGATTATTTAATCCCCTTACGTATGGGTTTTACCAACTATAAAATCAAAATTATACAACTTGGGTGAGTTGTAGCAAGAATAAGTAACTTGATGGTGATAAACTTAAATTCACAATATTATTGCCTGTATAGTTTAATGCTTATTTACAATCAACTGACAATCCTTTATTGCCCAGGTCAAGTCTAGATGCTCTGGGAGACAAAAATAAACATACGAAAACACATGTCCTCCTGGAGGAGCTCACCAGGAAGTTGGTGAGACAGAATTCACAGACATAAAAGAATTAGAATATGCTAGAAGACAATGTAGAATCAAATGGTATAAAGTACCTTGTCCCCATCTAGCAATTATTGTTAGTCACATTTTTTTCCGCCCAAACCAACTAAAGCCCCATTTACTCTGTAAAGTCTTCCCCGAATTTTCTGGCTCATAGCTTCCTTCCTTGATCACTTTTTATTTGAGCCACATTTTAATCATCTTTTGTCTATTATTATATGTATCTTTGAATTTTAAAATTTGTTAATATACAACCTGCTTTCTCTACTAGATCATAAATCTCTTGATCAAAAGCCACATATGCTTCTTTATTATATCTTCAATGCCAGATGCTTTGTTTTGCACAATGGACGTATTGCTGATTTTTTTCTGATTATCATGAAAACGATGACAATTACTAGTGAAGCATGAATTCACAGAATGGAGCCACCACAGGAACAACACTTATATGAATGTGGTTACATTTCAGACACACTGGATTCACTTGACCTTGAGTTCCTTAAGCACGAGGATTATCTTTTTCACATGTATCCTTTGTTTTTGTCCTAGCGTGATGCCTGACATAATATCAACAGAAATGGAAGTGTCTGACAAAAGAAGGAAAGTAGGAAGGGAAGAAGAGTTGGAAGGAGAGAAGAAAGAGTCTGTTTACTGAAGAATGGACTTAAATATGAAAAAAAGTAGGAAATCCTAGACAAGAAGGACATTATTGGCAAAGGCAGAGTGGTTGAAATTGGCAGTGTGTGAGCGTGTACACATGTGTGAAACTATGTGGAAGACATTCCAGCTGGAACAAGCAATTTTCTTCGTGAGGCCATAGGACATTGTGTTGAATAGGTAATATGTTTTTCATGCGTGGAGGTCATACTGTGAAAGTCAGAATGAATAATTTAGAACCGGGGCCAGAGGCAATGGAGCCATTACAGGTTCTTAAGATGATGAAAAGCATTTTTAGGAAAACTACTTAGAAACAGCAGCATACGAAGTAGACAAGAGAGGAAACATTAAAGGAAGAAAATCCGCTTAGATCCAACTGTGGTAATGTAATCATGGGGTGATGAACCTGAACTATAGCAGAGTCACCAAAATAGAAAATCTTTTTATTGAAAAATATCAGTAGGATTTGATGATTAACTGAATATAAGAGTAAAAGAGATAAAGACATAGTAAATATTGCCAAACTGCCAAATGATGAAAGAGGTTGAGCTCATAAATTGTGGTGCCATAAATTAAAATAGGAAGTACAGAAATAGCTGGTTTAAGGAAAGTGACAAATTTAATTTTAGACATGATGATTCTATGTAGCATGAGGTAGTAGAAAGAACATTATATTAGAGATAAAGTTGCAAAGCCTCTGGTTCTGTGAAGAGCGTAAAGAAGTTACTTATGATGTTGAATTAATATTTTCATTAAGTCACTTAACATCTCTGGGTATTTACGTTTCCTAAAATATTAAAAGGGCACATATATTCCTGCTATAACTACCACACTGTGAGGATAAAAGAAGACGGTGATGGTTAGATTTCTTGGTTATTGTCAAATCTTATGTAAGTTATAAATCAGAGATCCGAGGCAGAGGTACAAGTTGTTGCCTGATCCATATAGAGGTGGTTTATTTGCTCTTTCTAGGATCTTACAGAGGAATGTTACTCTCCCATATCTACTTTCAAAGGGATGGAAGATAAAACTGCAGAGAACACAGGATTTATTTTCTAAGAAAACAAATCCTAGGATTGGCCAAGCTTTCTCCTGTCAACCAAGTACCTCTATTTTCCTAACTATAAAGTAAGAACAAGACATCCCCAACCCATTTAACTGATTTGTTCCACAAGCTTCAGCAAACACAAGCACAGGGACATTGGATGGGTGGAAGAGGGAGAAAGTGGTGCTGGGTGACAGGGATATATGGCTCTCTGAGTTACAGCAGATCTACAGAAAGCTAGAATCAAATAGAAGGAAGGGACCTGATCACAGGGGATTTTGATGAAAAGGGGAGAAAGCATTCAATAATGATTAAGCTAAGGGCATGGACTCTGGAATCAGACAGAAGAGTGTTTATCTTGAGATAAAACACAGCTCCTAGCTGTGTGGCCACAGGAAAATTGCTGAAGTTAGCTAAGCCACACATTTTAACATGGGCACAGTAAGAGCACCCACCTCCCAGAGTTGTGAAGACTAGATGAAATACAAGTAAGTACTCCATAAATGCTAATATTATTAAAAGGAAACAGTGTTACATCAACCTGAATCAGCATGAGGACACCACAAATTATTTCTAGTCTTTAAATATAAGGATAAAAAGAGACAGAGAGAAAATGGAAGAAAGGAGAGCAAAAGAGAGAGAGAGGAGATAGCAGCCAGGATAGGTAAAGGAGAAATGGGATAAAAATGAGGGAAAATAGGGAGAGAAATTGACAGGGAAGAGCTGAAAAGAGCAATGGCGAAAGGGGACAGGGGAAGGACTCTTAAAGTTAACACTTACAGTTTGAAATTTCCACATCTTGTTCCTTGGTCATTGAAATAGATGTGGGAATTGATTAAAAGACAGAGAGAAAAATAATTTCATCTAATTATTTTCTGTTCTCCTTTTTTACATATTTCTATAGCTACATAAAAATGCTTGTTTAAATAACGTCCATTGCAAGCCTTCTGAGTCAAATATGGTTTGGCCTTTATACACTATTTTAAACAAAGTGCACTTACATAATTAGGCAGGGTACCATAATACAAAGCAAAGATATTATATTTGACGAGGAAACTTAAGTTCTACAAAACAGAGTGTACATTCCAGCAAACTGGCAAATCTTTTTTATAATCCCTATTCATACACAACTCAGAATGATGTAATGCCAGGTTATATATCAACTAAACCATTCTTTCAATGAATCTCTGACCCAAATGCCTAAGGAGTCTGTCTGGAGTTGATGGCCTGTTGAAGAAATGAATAAACCCTGTGGTATGACTATCTATTATGGATTACTCCGGTTCTCACACAAGAACCAAAAATAATTCAATTTACGATGCTCACATTATGCTTAGGAAATGAAGATTAATAAGTGATGTAAGTTCATTGAGTTAGGACGTTATGCAATTTTCTTATGAGTTGAGAAATCCTTCATATAGAATGAGATTTACAGATTTAGTGACGAAGAGACTTTGAATGTGTAAGACATGTACATTCAGGGGTGGCCATGGGAAAACTGTGTAGCACCTAGCTTCTATTTGATGGCCCATCACCTCTCAACCCTCCTTCCCTCCACACATCCAGATACACGTACCCAGAGACTCATCTGTCTCTCCGGACACAGGACACCCAACCAAGTCCCTACACCCTAGTTATGGCTTTGGCCCCTTCCCATAATGTTATCCCATCTCTCAAACCCCCCTACCTAGTTATTTGCTACCCTACATGGCACAAACAAACCAGGAAAGGGTTACTGAACATTCATAGATTGAACTCCTTTCTAGTTAACATATTTGAATGATAATGTTAAGAAAAAAAAGTTCAGTGGGAGTGCTGTGGGATGATAATTTTGCTAGATCATTTATTAAAAATATAGAGCACCCATTATTTTATGTCACATATAGTCTGCTTTTGACTATGATATTCCATGTTGTATCAGGTAATAATCCTACTGAATTTCTAGAGTTATTCTTTGCTCCCTACTTCAAAGTGTTATTCCAAAATCATATGCTATTCCAGAGTACGCAGCCTCCTTCACTAGGGAAAGGTGTAACACAAGTTTGCCATGAGGTAGCCAGAGAGTGATAATATTATTGGCATTGTATAGAGTTAGGGTTTTAATATTCAGTATTAACAAAGGCTATTTAGCAAATCCCCCCGGATTCCCCTTCAAAAATATTCCACTTAATTTCTTTCTTTAGGGTTAAAAAACCCCCACTTGTTTTTAAATGTATGCATAAATATTTAAGAATAAAATAGAAGGCACTAAAAAGAAATTTTAAAAACAATGTTCTGAGGGTTTTTTTATAATTAATTATAGTTAATAAAAATAGAAAAGCACAGAGATTAAATTAAAACTCCCATCATCTTACCACATACACAGTGATACTTTTGATAAATTTGATAAACTTGCATACACATTTTATATGACTTTTATATACATCTAATATGTGAATGTATGTATGTGTATATACATATATGCGTGGCAGCTTTTGCTTGCTTCGTTGTTTTTCTTTGGGATTTTGTATTGAACATATTTATAAATAAATCTCTCCACGTATTGCTCATTACCTTTTTAGAAATAAATTCCTAGAAAATGAACTGCTGAGTCCAATGGTTTGCCTGATTTAAAACCTTGAACACCGGTGCACTCAAAATGTTATCAATTTACATGTACATCAACAGTATATTTAATTCATCCCTGATATAGTCACGACTCAAGTGTTTTGAAATCTGAGATGGTAAGTAAACAAACAAACAAATACTTTGCCTTCTGTTTTTCTCGTAAAGCAGTTGTAACAACTTGCTTACGAGAAATCAAAACTTGCCTTCTCAGAATCCCGTTATCCCCCTAAATCATCTCTAGCATAAAACCAAATCTGAGAAGATGAGAATGAGAATGAGAGGTGTTTCTGCTCCCAATTTGTACACGGCTGTCTGATGAAACCGGCTGCTGTTGCAGCAGAGTGACCTTCACTGTCTGCAGGGAACTGTTAGGTTTGCGCTTGTCAGAAGCGCTCTCTGGCTCCCCCTATCTCTCCCCCCACCCCCGACACCCATCCTTTTTTCCTCCTCCTCTCCCTCCCTCTCTTTCTTTCTGAGACCATATCTTGTCCTGTGGCACCTCAGATATTTATGATCACATTTTTCCACTGACCCCTAAGGATCAGCATTGACGCAAACTCAATTCAAATATGAAGTGTTTCTGGTACAGCATACTGAAATGTACCTATCGACAGAATTGAGCAATGTTCTTAAATCAAACCTTGACGTGTTTGAACTACCAAAGTATAGCCTAAGGTAATACGTCAAAGGTTATGGAACGGAGGGTCAGCTACTGCAAAACCAGCTACAACGCGTGGGTTGGGTATAGGAAGAGCACAAAAAGAAGAGATGGAGCAATGGCCGTCTCAGCTGCCTTTTATCTTCTGGAATGGCAGTGTGCCTTGGGCTTTTTCTTTCCCCTGTGAATTTGCCTTGCCCTTGGCATTTGCCACATCAGACTGGAAAAGAGCAGTCACTCTCGTCAAAAGGTCATAAAACCTTCTGCCCAGTGCTGATTATTGCACAAGCCTTCCTACAGCACCCTTTCATGTTTGCTCTGCTCATCCATTTCCATTATTTCTTGTAGAGCTATCTCCCTTTGAATGAAAGGATTAATTCCCACATCTATTCAGATCTGGGCTCCACCGAGTGCCAGATTCGGTCTCAAATACTGGCCCCTTGCTGGAGGAGGAAGTGATAATTCACATGAAACCAAAGGTGGAGAATAAGAACCTCCTAATGTCCCTTAATGATGCACTGTAAATGAATCTCCCATGAATGCACTTACTTTTTTCTAATCTATTTCACTTTTTAACTCTACCTCATTTGGAATATGAGTTTCCCCAATAACATAGGAAGCAACTCAGTGTTGACTTCTTAAACATATATGTGTAGCAGTGGAACCCCTTCACAGTTGTGAAAGAGGGCTAATGTCCATCTTTTAAAGAAATGGAAACAATAGGAGTTTGGGAATAAACTATAACTTAGGGCAAATCCCAGCTCTTCCACTTATGCTAATGAAATATTAGGTGAGTAGTTTCACCTCTTAGAGCTTCAAATTAATCCTATGAGAGCAGGGTTAATAAAATTTGCTTCTCTGGGTTGTTATGAGGATTAAATGATACAAAATATGTAAAGAATCTGTCATAAAATAATGTTTAATATATAACACCTATCCCTTTAGCCAGTGCTTTTTCAGAGTTTCCTCCACTTTATTTTATCACTGTGATTTGTGCTGCTCTGATTTAAAAGTGCTTTTCTACTTCAAAAAATGTTCTTGCTGATTCATCAGATGGGCATTACAACCAGTAACTATCTGCCTGAATATTCTGAGGACATAATTACAGTATTTATCTTTTATATAAGGTGCATATACTCAGTATGTCTCATTATGGTCACAAAAGTATTCTCATTGAATCATACATACTTCTGAAAGAAAAGCACATTATCTGACTCTCCATGCAGCAAGCTTACTTAATAGCTTAAGAAGGCTAACTTTCAACTGTTGAGTAATGCTCTTAAGTCCTAAGACTAAGATCTGCAATTCTGCTATGGGGAGTTCTTGAGTTTTCACTCCCAAATGATACTAACTAATTTATGTGTGTCTTTACATATAATCCTTATGATCTTTTCAAAATTAAAAAATGCATAAAACTTTTCTCTTCCTCCCAAGACTTTTGAAAGGCACTTCTGCCTTTCCTTCTGTACCTATGAGGCTAAGAATAAGGAGAAACTAGAAGCCTAAAATACGGACAGGAATTGAGATATTCATAGAACATTACCAGAAGTGGGCATTGATCCTGAAGCCATGACATTCAGGTGGGAATTCTATGGCGTGTGCCAAATCTACAGGTCAAAGCTCTTGTGGAAAATCATAGTTCTCTGTAAACTTCTTGGACACCATCCTCTCTGTGAGCATTCACCATTGCTTTTTTCTACCCTGATTGGGGTTCTAGTTCAATATGCTTAGCTTCTGTGTTCCATAAAATCAATACTTCAAATAAAATCTGTCAAAAAATTTTCAAATCAATTCATACGTTTGCCTCTAAGCTAGGACATAGAAATAGGATATTTCTTTAGGCCTTTTATTTTTATTTTTAATGTTTATACTATATACTGTTAGAGGCCACCTCAAATTCAATTTTAGAAATTGTCAAGGTATTTGGTGAAAGATATCAAAAGTGGATTTATGAATTATGTCCAAGATTATGTAACTGGATTTCAAGATAGGGATGTTTCTGTGATCAAAGTTTTCTAGTCTATGAAAGCATACTTTAAAAAATAAAGCTAATAGCTGTTATTAACTAACTCAGAGGTGATTATTAATAAAAGAATAAATACATTTTTACCGATTAGAAAAGAGACTGTTAACTATTTCTTTTCTGTGGCTTTAAGCCTTCAAGGTGCCCTCCATACATCACTGCCAAATATAAAAAAGTACCAAATAAAAAGAAGATTCCAGTTCTTTCGTATTATTCACAGCCTCGTGTCTGAAATGGACCTGCAAGACTTACTTCATTCCACAGTGTTATGGGTTGAATTGTGTCCCCCCAAAAGATATGTTGAAATCCTAACCCTATCGTACCTCAGAATGTGACTTTATTTGGGGATGCAGTTGTTGTAGTTTTAATTTGCTAAGTTAAGATATACCAGAATAGGATGGGTCCCTAACCCAAAATGACTGACATCCTTTTAAGAAGAAAGAAATTTAGACACAGACACAGAAGGAAGACAGCCATGTGATGATGGAGGCAGAGACTGGAGTTATGCTACCACAAACCAAGGAAGGCCTGGGGCTACCAGAAGCTGGAAGAGGTGAGGAAGGATCATTCCCTAAAGTCTCCAGAGGGAGTATGGCCCTGTCAGCGTCTTGATTTTGGACTTCTCATCTCCAGAACTGTAAGACAATAAATTTATTTTGTTATAAGCCACTCCATTTGTGTTACTTTGTTATGGCAGCCCCAGGAAACTAACACAAGCAGCTTTATGAGACCCCTCATCTTCCTACTTTGACTTTGGGACTCACTTCCCCAATTATCACTTTACCCAACCCTTAGGCTTAAAGCTGAACTGGCTTTGAGTTTTTATCTCTTTTCTTAACTAGAATGAATGATCATCCCCCAAGATTTTATGAAACAGAGGTACACTGGAGCCAGCCCATACCAGTTTACAGCAGCCAATTGTTAAATTTTTAGGAATTTTGTAAGCCAACTGCTAAACACAGCCATTATTTTAAAAATTACATTGTATAAGTTTTAAATTAGGTAAATTATTCTAAGACAAATGTAATAAATATCAAAACTCATCACTTCCTAATTGCTTGACTACTTTTTACTATAATCTGTGCTCTTGAGGCTATTTATGTCAAATTTATCTGTTTGGTGGAAACAGTTGGGGAAAAACGTGCTATTGCTCATTTCTTCCCAACTTACATTGGTAGCTTGAAATCAGCCATGGTGGGAATACTTACACCATGAAAACTGTCAAAAGCCACAAGCCAGTTATTTTTATATTTTCCAAGAGTTAATTGTAAACATTTACCAGCACTCCACCAAAATAACCTTTAAGTCCAGTCAATAAGCCAAACTAGGATGACTACAGAGGAAAAGCTCGTGGTTAGCTTTATTAAAGATATCTCTTTTCTGGGCCCTGCTATGCGCCTCTCAGTAGAAATTCAGAGCTCAGGACAGCAAGTAAAAGGAAATAAAGGACTCTATTACAAACAATGAAGACAGAGAGATTTGACAGGGATTATGAAGAGGGGATAAGGCAGACTTAGATGCTGGTGACCTATTTTTAGTATTGTCTAGAAAACCTCTCAGGAAAGTGTTTAGCTCTGACTATAAATATTAATTAGACTCCAATCAGAGAACTATTTAAAGGATCTGTGCTCCTTAGGGAAAGATATTTCAGATAGATAGATAGATAGATGATAGATAGATAGACAGACAGATAGATAGATAGATAGATAGATAGATAGATAGATAGAGGGATATATATGGCATACACATGTATAAGTTGTTCAAGTTGGTAATAAACCAGATGATTTTTCTTAGTAAAACAGACCCAACCAAGCTACAAAATTACAGTTGAATTAAGTGACTCTATAGACAGGCAGGGTAAAATCTTCATAGCTTTAGCAGATATATAATTCCACTACGTATGGATAGGATCAACAGTCTTTAGTTCTGCTATGACACCTTCCTTGTTAAACACATCATCAGCTGAACAAAAATATTTAACAGGAACAGCACCTCTACACATTTAAAACAAAGATTTAAAGAACCTGATACCCATTACAGAGTTACTTCCTAAAATTCTTAAAGGTAACTTGAGGCTGTTAACTGTTTGATATTACTCTGCACTGCGGGGAGTGGAATCTCAGGTTAGAGACTCTGCCCTAGTCCTTGAACTCTGTGCCAGCGAGAGTTGGGAATGCTGCAAACTTTCAATCAGTGCCAGAGAGAAGGTAGGAGGCCTTTTTTTTTTTCTTTTCACCTCAAGGCCAGCAGCAGATTATGGAGCGGCATTACTCATACCATACAAAGTCTTGCTGAGTCTACTTTTGCTCTAAACACTGTCTCATACCAGGAAGTGTTCTAAGGGTGGAATGTGTGAAGCTTGCATCACATCACTCTGTTTTTGTGACTGAGGCATTCATTTAAAACCTGTCATCTGAGTCCAACAATGCTCCCACTTCATTAGCTACCAGATTTTTTTTTTTTTTTAATGATAAATAAGAGTCTCTCTTTCCTTCTTTGTGAACACAATCCAACTGGGGAGGAAACCCAGTCTCTTAAAGTTCTCCATAGTTTAATACCCATTCTTAGATTCCTTAGGCATTCTAAATGGAAAAAAGGCAAATCCAGCTCATACATAAGGCAGTCAGAAAAGGACGCATATAATAAGGTAGTCTGGGTCTAGAAAATTATATCACAAACACAAATAATAGAGTAACAACTTTTATGGTTTTACTTTTCAGTATGTTAGGCTTGGGGAAACAAGCTGAGTTTAGGTTGTTGCTGGAAGATGCTATCAATTAAAGAAACAAGAGGTGGCTGGAGAGGGACAAGAAAAGCAGAAGCAGGAAGGGAGCACTGCTGAGAGACAGGGACCAGATAAATATAAAGAATTGCTCTGCAGAGTTTTTCCCTCCGATTTCTTTCTCTGTTCTCCCCATGGGCCCTCTTTTTTGCTGATGACCTCACTTCCTCCCCAGGCCTGTTACTGCAGTTCTTGTCAACTAAACCCTCAAATCAACGTATAATATAGGGCTAACAGCAATTAGTTAAGCCTCTCACACATTTTTTTTCATCATAGAAAAATCTTGAAGACAAACAAAATATTCTCAAGACCCAAAAGTAAAAAAGATCCTTATTTTTGAACATTTTGGGCAAGGAATTTTCTCACATCAGACAACGTAAAGCAGTAATGACAGGGTTAATACAGTCTATTAGAGGCCTAATAAGATTACTGTGATGCTAATATGTTTTGAAAATTATCATTTTGGCATTCAAAACATCTCTATTTTAAACTAAAATGTCATAAAGCATTAAGTTGACAAATTTTAAAAGGCTTATCATAACTAAGCTTTTCTTAAAAAGCTCACATTTGTTTTATACTGCACCAACACAAAATATGAATTTACATACAGATCATGTTTTTACTTTTGGAGATGTTTTCTCTGCAGAAATCTAAAATGAAAAAAATAGTTTTCTATTTTTGAATTATCTTCGGTATCAAATACAATTTTACTGTCTGTGACTCACAGCAAAGGAGGTGTTCCTTTTTTGTACAGTTACACTGATGATAATTTGACAATAAACTATTTTTATGGACCAAGTTCAAGTTAGATAATGTGTTTGCACGCTACTCTTCTCAGCCAGCCCTATGCTGAACTTTGTAAGGGCTTTATGACAAAAAACAAAACAAACAAACAAAAACAAAGCAGAAACCTCTTTACTGAAATTCAGGCTTTCCATAATTACATGTTAGAGTGCAATTCTTATCCAATGAACTTGTGGTTTTCCAAATTTAGGACAGAGCATGTAGTTTTATCAGTGAGTTGAGATTTAGTTTTGTTTTCCTTTGATTCCATAAATGGTTGTTCCAACTCTAAAATGGGCCACTTAATTTACAACTGTTTTCTTCATTTCTTTTTAAGAGAAGAAATAACATACAATTTCTGACATGTTGACAAGAGAACTTCAGCAACTTTCTCCCTGACATGGAATATTTCACTCAGAAGGCCTGTTTCCTATCTATCCTTAGGCTTCCTGGATGAGGCTCAGCTAAAAAAGTACTCTGAGATGTATTTGCCCATGCGCTTACAAGTGTAAAACCTGAGTGACGTCTCTGGGAAGGACCAAGAACACAAATACTTATTTGTCCCAGAAAGAGAGGGGTCCCTATTTTGAAATATCTTAATGGAACCCCAAATATTAGAGCTTACTAGATTGAAAATAGTACCCTCTACTTGAAGATTCTTAACACGAATTCAATGTTGAATCAAACCTATAATCCATATAGCGCATAATAACTTACTTGGTAGAAATATCTCAGATCAATAGATGGCAGGCTTTGGGTTTCTTTCAAATAGTTGAAAAATATAGATAAATTATCAAAGACAACTTTTCACTAGTTTTACCTTAATTATGGAGAGAGAATATTGAGTATAAGTATCTCAGCAACCTTCTCCTTTTAAAATCCACCACCATCCTCAGTAGTCATATAGATTATTCTGGCTATTTAATTTTTCACATCTGCTTGCGGTGACAATGTAACATTTGGTAAGACAATTAGCTTTGGTTGCACTTTCTCACTGAACTTTTGGTGAAATTATTACACTGTATGTTAGTACAAAATTATTAGGAAAGGCTTCTAACGCTAAATTTTTGTCATTTAGGAAGATGGGGGGTAGGGAATGACACTACATTTAAAGTCATTCTTCTGCCTCTGTGGTTACCAGACCTAAAAGTTGTAGCTACCCGGCAATTTCGCTGGGAAAACTGAAAATCTAATCCCCGTATTAGGCACTCCTAACTAAAACAGGATGTTGAAACTACTACTGGCAGCAGGGGTAGTAAATTTTCTGTTGCTCTTCTTGCCTGTGTTTTACGGTACAGGGGTTGGCCCTGGTTTGGTCCACCTGCCAGCCGAGCTTAAAGTTTCCGAGGCTTGGGGGAACACAATGACTTGGATCTAACAGCCTAAATCGGAAGAAGGGAATTTGTGCTGCATCGAGGAAGCCGTTAAACTCCTGCTAAGCGAACTCTCTTTTCTATGCGTCTATGCACAAGACCGACCTCCTCTATCACTGACTAGAAATAATTTCTGACAATCCAGGATATTCCGAAAGCTTGGAGACATATGGCTGGAAAATGAAACTACCCTGGAGTGTGGCCACATCATTATTTTGTGTCGCATGGTACCAGATGGGCAGTTGGTGAACGGCGCTGGGATGTGAACGGACAGTTTTAACAATGTGAATTTTTTCCCCCGTAGAGCTAAGACAGACTTCATTTCCCTCTTGTCTTTCGGTCTCTAGTACTTGGAATTTCCCCCTCTCTGCAATATCAATTAACTCAACTTTGCAGTGGGGTAGCCAAAAAGGAAGAGGATGAAGAGGGCTCTATAATCTTAATAAGTGGCGAGGGAGTCACTGCGCCCCGGGAACCGCGGCGGCGACCCGCCCATCCTGCGCGGATTTCAGGGCTGATACCGCGCGGGCGGTTATGGAGCGGACCGTGAGCTTGATCCGCCGAGGATAGAGACCTGGGCTCGGTAGGGGCGTGCAGATCTTCAGGCGGACTTGGAGGCCCTTGCTGCCTCTCATCCGTAGCGTTTTATAACCATTTTCATCGTTCTTCAAAAGTCATGGACGACGGCCCGCTGCCCGACCTCCGAGACATCGAGCTGAAGCTAGGGCGCAAAGTGCCCGAGAGCCTAGTGCGCTCGCTCCGTGGGGAGGAGCCGGTGCCCCAGGAAAGGGACAGAGACCCCGCCGGGGGGAGCAGCGGCGGCGGCGGCGGTGGCGGAGGCTGCAGTAGCAGCAGCAGCAGCTGCAGTTTCCCTCTCTCCCTGTCATCCTCCTCTTCGTCCTCCCCGACCTCTGGCTCCCCACCACCTAGCCATTCCAGTAGCGCCCTGGAGAGGCTGGAAACCAAGCTTCACCTCCTCAGGCAAGAGATGGTGAGTGTGGTTCTCCAGCTGTGGGAGTGGGAACCCGCGCAGACGCACCGGGGGAGATCGGAAGATGCGGGCGGGGGCAGAGAGGGCGGCCGGGGCGGCCGAGCCGAGCCATGGGTGCGTGGGAAACACGGGGAGGGGAGCGCGCGGCGGGTGCGCATCTGGAGGCAGCAGCCGGGAAGCTTGTTTACCCGAGACTTTGCTCGGTCACGGTTTGCTAAGACGGCAGAGCCTGCCCTTGCTCTGTGTACTTTCTGACGCCCGCCCACTCCCTGCTCCCGGCTCTGACCATTGAGATGCCAGTCCGCAGCCTCCCAGGCACAAGCCCGCCGAGGGGGTCTGCAGTTACTGCACGCATCTGGGGCCTGCTGTGCGCCGTTCACACTTCCAGTTCAAAAGGTGGCTCGGTCCGCTGCACTTACTGCAAAAATACTTCCTGGTTTGCCGAAAGGTGGCGCGGCGGGGTCCCTGCAGCCCTTCTTCCTGGCTCACTCCTCTTCCACCACTACCGCCCCGCCCCTTGGTGCAGCGGCCGAGCAGTTCCTAGGCCACTGTTGAGCTGATTCTCCACAGCTGGTTCTGAAAACAATGGCCCACTCGTCCTTGATGTCCTTATGAATAGCTTGTCTCATGGTTGATCCAAAAGAGCAGGTGATCCCCAGGCCCAGGGATTTGCTAATGACCACTTCCTACCCTCCCCCGTCAGTCCTCAATCTGCAATTGTTTTCTGTGCTGTTTGCGAATGTTAGCCTAAGAAGAGGACAATGGGACTAGGAAGGGTCCGAGAATACTTGTTATTCCGGATGTACTTAGAGGGAGACACTTATTTACTTACCAGGAACTCAGGCAAGTCACTTAACCTCTGTGGACCTTGGTTTATTCGTACAATGAACTGCTTGGAGGAAATGATTCCTTCCTTAATCCTTTTAAGAAGATGACCACAAAACAACAGCATTTTCCACCAGCTTGGAAAGGAGGAAAGTTACATCTGGGACCTTAGCCACTTCTACATAAATGACCCTATCTACTGGGGCTTTGCATGAAAAAGAAGTAACTGGTGGTGTTACTTTAGCTCCACTCTTTTTGCAGTTGGAACAGTGGGAGGGAATAAATTCCAAGCATAAAGTAATCTTGGCAAATATACTAGTGCAAAAAGCCATTCTTCAGAGATCATGTCCTATGCTCAGAATTTTTACCACACTATCAACACAAGGGCTCTAAAAACCTCTCTCAAGATCTTTTAAGCTGGTCTGCTTAAGAACTTTAGTTTTTATGTCTCAAGAACCCATTTTCTTCCCAGTTTGAATGCAAATATATAGAGACAGACATATATAGGTCTATGTATGTGTGTGTATATATATGTGTGTGTATTCATACACCACGTGTAATGCAAATGATTTTATTACTCTATTCATGTTTCACTAAATATACACACACACCACAGGTTATACATGTTAGTTATTCAACAAGTATTGACTAAGCGTTGACTATACCTGGTAATTAACTGGGTGCTCAAAATACAAAACAAAAAGTTCAAGGAGCCTATTTAGGGCTCTCAACTCTCTTGCACTCATTTGCCATTTATTATTTGTAGTATATCAAGCCAAGTGTGCTGAAGAATTTTGTAGGGTAAAAAAAATCTGGTTATTTTCAACAAAAGACATTTTCTAGCCTTGTCTATTTTTCTTAATGAAAATGGCACAGAGTTAATAAAAATCTGTTTCCCCAAGCCAGACCTTGTTATGTATAATGATTATGGTATATAAATATACACATTTTAAAAAAGCAAGCAGAAACAACAACAACAGGAGGGGCAGATTATTAAACTGACTATTCATTATATTTTCTACGTGAAGCATACTTATCTATGAACCTAGGAGAATTTATGCCAGAACAGATGTTTTGTGTTCAACTCCGTACTCTAATAAAGGTCTCCTTTATTGAGCAAACGATAACATTGGCTATGGGAGTTTAGAGGGAAGGGATCGAAAACAGGTATATTCCCCTGCCAATGAGACAGTTTTCCCCCATTTTACATAACTCTTACGGGTACTAAAAACCCCAGCTTCAGCATAATTGCAAAGCAACAGATTTGTTTTTATGCAGACTTGGCAGTTTAGTTATAAACATGGAACAGATGCAGTTGTGCAGTTCTTCCTGTCTCCTGGCATCCCCATGTCGAGAAGTTGGGCGATGCCCCTGTGAGTTTTATGTTCTTTTCTGCTCTCTTCTATGAGCATTGAGTCAGCCTCCTTGATCTTATGCTTGACCACACATTTCATGCTCATTACTTTGAGTTGTTCACAGATTTTTCTTCTGGATGGTCTGGAGTTATCAGGCTTCGTTCGGTCCTGCCCTCAGAACTCCTTCCTAAGAAACACCTTAGCCATGTACAGGATTTTCTAGAGACTTCCAGGAATTAAGCCTTCCTTCTTTGCCTATTAGGATGGATGTACTTACCACTGACACAAGGCACCATAGACTTGCAGGGACGGAGTCTCAACACTTAAACTTCTTTACATGCACCTGATCTTCTCATTGTCTCTCTCATCTCCTTTTATGGTTTTATGAATCATTTCCTTAACTCTTATCTGTAAATATTACAATCAATGCTCTTGAAGTCTGAAAGATGCAGGTGGAAAGGAAGCAAGATGAAAGAGATTGATGTTGGGGGTGGGCGGGAGACTGTTTCTGTGGCCAGACTTCTTCACCTTGAAACCCTTATTAATAACATAAATAGCACGATACATAATAAAGGGTGTGGGAAGGAAAATATTGGAAAAGAAAATTTGCAGGCATATGTTTGATACAGTAGGCCAACTCACAGTAACCATTCAGGATGTTCTAGGAGAGGGAGCACATTTTCCCAATGTGTAAAATATTTTTTATTTTTAATTTAAAGAGAAGGAAATTTGACAATAAGCAAATGCAGGGATACACACAGGAAGTTTACAATGAAATCAGAAATAGATGTCAGACTTCTGGTACAAAGTCTGCCCAATTATATTTGTTCACTACTTTTCAATTCACAGTGTTTTACTATCTGTCATATTATTTGAGCATAAGGTCATACTGGGAAAGAAGTATTTTCATCCACATTTTGCGAGTGACATCATTGTGGCTTAGAGATGGTTGAGAAATCAGGCCAAGGTCACATAGCTAATTAGTCAACAGATTCACAATTTGAACTCATATCATCTGACTCCATGTACTGTGCTTTTCCCCCATTCTCGTCTGCATCCCAATAATTTCTCTTCAAAATACAGAATAGTTTTTATAAATCTGTGCTAAGTCAGCAATCCCTAGAGTACTAAGGGACCAACAAAAAGAAGCCATCAGGATGCATGTCAAGGGTTGTTTCAGATATGGGTTCATTCAATAATCAGCAAATATTTATTGAGTGCCAGCAATGTACCAGGCCAGCCTGGAGACCTTGGGAATATAGTACAAAATGGCTACTTTAAAAAGTCAGTCTTCGGAAGAGGTCCTGTCCTATGTTTGGACTTTTCATTCCACTGTCTATGCAGACTCTTTTTGCAAAATTTTCTTAAGAATAAGACTTTAAGCATTACTTATCAAATACTGCTCTAAGTTTTAGAATGCCTCATAACATCTGAAATATTTTTCCAGTAAATGTAAATAATCTCTGTCAGAGTCAATGTTTACCACTTAGTAATACATTTTATACTGCACTTTTCTTTTACAAGATGTTCAAAGGATTTTAGTGCTATCTCAATAATGTCCATATCATACCTCTAGTTTAAGAGTGAAAATTATTTTCATTGATTTACTCTGGAAAAAATTTGAAATGCATAAGATTATAAAGGCAATCACTAACGAATCAGAGCCTGGAATTAGAAGGGATCTAATGGACCCTCCCAAGTTTGCCTTCCTAGATAATTACTGTTCAGTCATCAGAGTATAGTTTGAAATGAAGTATATACTACCTATTGATGCCGTATTCCAGATTTTAGTCAATTCTGTGTCACGCTGGAATGGTTAATGCAGTGCCTTTATGAATAATTTGAAGATATTGTGTCCTGATCCCATATTTTTAGCAACTACATATTTGCACAGCAGCTGTGTAATAGTGAGAGATAAACAATTTCAAGCTAGTTACTTGTCTTACTATTAAAGCATTCAAATACCCCACCTGATTCCTCAACTCTTGCTTTAATAAAGTTTTCTAGGCAATACATAGAGCTAGACACAAACACACATAAATGATACCAGAAGAACATGAATCAAAATGTCAAAATTTTTGAGGATACAATTGTACTTGGTTTTCATCAATATTTTCTCTTATTGATCTTTTCCATGTACCCCCACCCCCGTATTAAATGGCTTGCCTATTTTGTAATAAAAAAAATTATTTTATATTTCCTCAAAAAGAGATCATAATTTCATTACATTAACTTCACAACTCTTTCGAAATGATTCAGAGTAGGCTAGGAGCTTTCTATCATTTGTTCCATAATACTTTCAATAGTATTTTTACTATTTTATCATTTAGTTTTTTTTTTTTAATTGAACAAAACTTCAAGGAAAACCCTTAGGTATATAATTGAGAAGCCGTAAAGTGGAAGGCGTCTTCCTTGATGAGTTCACAAGATAGCTGAAAAGATAAAATGCGGATATAATTTTGCCAGAGAAAGATTGCAAACCAGCACGTCAGCACGTACACGATGCCATAGTGGAAATCAGACATAAGTGTTGAGATTAAAAGATAAAGCTGAGGAGATTTGTCATGGCAAATGTGCCTTGTACAAGGAATTAAAAGTGCTGATAGCTATGCAAATTAAGGGCCTAACATTAGTGATAAAGACATCAAGGAGATGAGAAAATGTGATTCTTAAACAGTGGCTTCTTCTGTCATTTTGCACATGGAATGTTATTATACTTAATCTAATAAATCTTGTTGATACATGTTTCCTTACATACTGGCTAAAAATTGACAGCAATGCAGACAAAGGTAGTAATTTTACTTTGCTTGAAACACATAGATAGAATTCAGAAGATTTATACACAACTTGAAAACAGTGACATATCCAAAAACTGATGAGTCTTGCCCTGTCCCTAGGAATGTACGTTGAATGGAAAGAATTACCTTCCATTCCATTCAAGTTATACAACCATACTGCTCTGATCTTGAGAGACCACAAATTATATGAGAATTTTTTAACTTTTCATAAAAGATTATGTTTACTTCCTTGGTAGCATAAAAACATACAGTTTACTTTCCATTTTATAGCGATGAGCCATAATTAAAACACTTTCTCACATATTAAGACTTTTGTTTTTGAAGATACTTCTTCTGAAACTGGGATTCATGGCTGGAGTCTCTGGGGTCCCTGAGAATTTGTTACTTTTTTCTTTTTTTTTTTTTTTTTTTTTTGGTTTTTCTTTGAAGAGCATTCCTTTTTGGTTGTCTTTAAAGCTTGTTCGTTCACTACTCAAGTGGTAGACATCTGGTTTGGGGGAAGTAGGCTTTGGAATCAGACAAGCTGGGATTCCAGTCAAACCTAGAGCAAGTCAGGGTACAAAGAAACCACAGGGCCCACCAGGTTGCCAAGGCTCCCAACCCTTTTAGTCCATCCTCCCTGGTGGGAGGGCCTGTCCAGCTCTCAGCGACCTTCCTACTAGTCTTGGCTCTTTCACTCACTGGCACATGGCATCGAGCAAGTTATACAACACTCTAGGACTTGGCTTTCTGTTAACATAGTGATGAAAGCATCTCTAGTAAGGCATCATAAGAATCCAGTGAAATAATACAAGAACATCAACTATTATCAATGCAGTCAAAAGCAGTAAGGATGATGACAGTAATATGTATTATGTCAATTACATGGCTGTTCTGTTGATCTCACACAAGCAGTCCTAGATGAGACTAACGAACGCGCAGGCATCTCCTCTACCAGACTGACTGTCATAGCACTTCCCGTGTCATCAGATCTTCTGCAGAGACTACCTTTCCGTGCAAATGCAAGAAAGAAACATGTGCAGCCTTTCCCCAGCTTCAGTACAAGCAGAGTATAGTAGCACAGATTAAGGAATTGTAGAACCTAATCTCTGGTAGTTAAGGAAGTCTGAGGAATTGAGACTGGTATTTGGTTACTTATAGTGAGACTTTTCTATGTACAAGGCACTGTGTTAGTTTAAGGACTTATATGTAGTATCCCATTGAAACCTTATAATAATCTTAACTAAACATATATTTCACAACAATTTTTATAGATAAAGCACTGAGGTTTACTGTTAATGCTCAAGACTACTGAGAGAGTAAAGGAATGAGCTAGGTTGAGGTCACAATCTGACCTTTAAACCATGACTGCTGCTACATTTCATCCTTTAGACTCTAAAGTTTAGAGAACACTGCTGCTCATGTTGACACCCAGGAGAAAAATGTACATATCTGATCTTCTTCCAGAATTTAAAAACATTAAATATGGTAAACTATGTGGTTATTTACCAGAAGCCCTTCAAGGATGAACAAGAACTAAAGATATCTGTCTTAGGAACACGCAACATTTGGATGAATATATTCAAAAGTCACCTGGTTTCCAGCAGTTGTACCCTTTCTTTTTGCCTCCATCACCCACATCTTCATAAATACTTCTTCCCACTCCACAAGAGCTGCTGGTGAAGAATTCCCTGACCTGACCAGTTCAAGGCTCCCAGCTCAGTAGTGGAGCTCAGCGGTGTTCAGGACTTGGAGCTTAAAAAGCTTGCTATTGGTAGCATTTTAGTTCCCTGAGACATTCTGTTCAGAATAAAGCTTGGATCTTAGATAACTCAGTAGAAAGTAGTAGAAACTGGGAATCCTGACCCCGGCCAGGACTTCCCAGCTGCGTGCTTGAAACACCTTGATCCAAATTGTGCTCGGTGTAAACTATCCATAGAATTCATAAGGAAAAGATTATATTTTCAAACATATTTCAAAAGTCTCAGTCTTAGACTTTAAAATAAAACCCGAATTCTTAGACTTTAAAATAAAACCCGAATAACTCTCCTTTTTAAGAAGGGGATAAACATTGTGCTGGATGTTTATATATAGCTATTATGTTCATTTTTTTTTTTTTTTTAATGTTCATTTTACAGATAAGGAAACTATGGCTTACAGGGGTTAAATAATTTGACTAGGTCACCGTAAGTGGCTTCCCAGCCATTCATTCAAACAAGAACCACTGGCAATCTGCTGGATCCAAATTACTCCCAAACCGTACTATATCTCAGCACCATGAAGTGTGCCTATTTATTGTGAATGAATATTTCTACAGTGATTTCATCCCACAACTACCAGTGGATCTTTTGGTATTCTTTTAAAAACGTTATTGTTTCCTTTTTAAAATTAAATATATGCTCTCATTATAAAACTTCCAGAAATATGATATAAAGAGAAACAAAAGTCCCTTTTTACCTACTCCCAATACATCTTCCCCATATTACTCTTTACCCCAAAAGAAACCACTGCTGACAGTTTGGTGTGAATCCTCTCAGGTCTTTTTCTACGTCTTTGCCTGCATATATAGGCACATATACATTTACATAATTTTTAAATGTCTGGATTTCATTTTTCTTATTTTACATAATAATATTTTATTATGTCACCTGACATTTATTGGATGATTACAATATGTCAGTTGGCACTGTAAACAGTTTTCATGTATTATGTCATTTCATTCTCACTCCTCACCCACTCGTGAGGTAAGCACTGTGGGTTGTTAGGTAATATAAACAGATTCCTGATAGAGTTTAAGAAATGTTTAGTTAATATTTATTTATTCTGTCAATTCTCTTATATGAACCTCAGCTAGTTACTAATTAAAATGAAAAGGTCATTACTTTGCTTTTTATAATAAATGATTATCCAAATATTCAATAGTTCTTTTAGAATCAAATTCCATCCAAAGAAATCTGACTCAATCAGAACACTTCATTCCTCTACTGAAGAAATAACCTTCAAATAAGTCTTCAAATTGGAATGTACTTCTCCTCCATCACATACCATTCTAACATAACCTTCTTGTTGAGTTTTTTTTTTTCTTTTTTGATAATAATAATATCAGTAAAACCTCTAAAAGTTGGATCAGAATGCTAACATGGCACAAGATGTTCCATACCACATGGAGAAGGCAGAATAGCCACCAAGAAACTATGGCTCAAAACCATCTTAGGTTTGTTCAGACTTTGGAAGGCTCCTGATGACAAAACAGATTCTGCTGCTAGAGATCTGGCATAATCAGAACACTGGATTCTTTAGTTGAAGATATAATTAATATCCTTCAAATCGACTCATAACAAAGTGATGTATAAAACTGGAACTAGGGACTTCCCTGGTTGCACAGTGGTTAAGAATCCGCCTGCCAGTGCAGGGGACACGGGTTTGATCCCTGGTCTGGAAAGATCCCACATGCCACGGAGCAACTAAGCCCGTGAGCCACAACTACTGAGCCTGCGCTCTAGAGCCCTCGAGCCAGAACTACAGAGCCCAAGTGCTGCAACTACTGAAGCCTGCGTGCCTAGAGCCCGTGCTCTGCAACAAGAGATGCCACCGCAAAGAGAAGCCCGCGCACTGCAGCAAAGAGTAGCCCCTGCTCGCTGCAACTAGAGAAAGCCCGCATGCAGCAATGAAGACCCAACACGGCCAAAATAAATAAATTTATTTAAAAAAACCAAAAAACTGGAACTATAATATATTACTAATTTGCCCTCTCCCTGAAGGCCCATTTTATGGACAGTTGGAAGATTGGTAAAGCAAAGGATCAGCACAATAGTGAGATAGGAATTTGGTGCTGTCCTGGCACTACAGGACCCAGCGCTGCATTTGGCATCTCCAGGACAGCCATTTCCCTTAACTGTCTTGGTTGGGTCTGCCAGCATGTCCACTGCTGTTCAGCCTGTATTCTAACTGACACATCTTATTCTTCAAAATGTTAATCCCATCAATCAGGAGTTGGTCATATTGGACGTCTTTAGGGTGAGTTTTCAATCTTGATCTCTGATGTCTTATTATTGATTTCAGATTTTCAGAGGATAATCAATTCCCCTCATTTCTAAGTGCTAGGGGGCACATCACATTCCCATGTATGCCCCCTCTACTATCAGCATCACATTGCTGTTGTAGAATAATCTTTAATTCTTAAAAAACATTCTGGATAATATGGCTTATTTTTATGTAAAAAATGATCAGATAATCCATTTGTAATTAAAATTACGGAATGTTCTTTTTTCCTCTGTATTTTAAATTAGGATGCCTGAAGTGAGCCAGATGTAAGTCTTCGACTTTCCATATATTTGGGAGCAGAACAAAATTGTTGCTATATTGGTACCCACCTCAGGAAACACATAGAAAGGTTTTAACACCAGCACCCCGAACAGTGAGATATATGTCACAACTCAGGGATTGATAGCCCAGGATATGATTATAATAGTTTCTCTGATTTTTTATTTATTTATTTATTTATTGCAAAAGACATTTAACTAAATTTACGTTGATTTTGTTGTTTTGGTGCCGACCAAACAAAGCTTGAGACCAAAACTGAGAAGGAAAGTCCTTCCTCATGGTGATAAAGTCCAACTTTCACGGCTGCTCAATTCACAGAACTACCTGTAGTTCTTTTGCTGAGAATTTAATCATAAAGAGCTACTACTAGCTCTTTATTGGTGTGATGTTAATTTTGTTTCCAGGTTTTCCCTTAATTTCATAAAATGTTTAAATTATTATAATTGAAATGATACATGCTGTTATTAAAACATGCAAATAGTACAAAAGGATCTAAAGTGGAAAATGAAGGTTCCCCACATCCCCTTTCCCAATTTCCAATCCCTAGAGACAACTACTATGAATAACATTCTGTGTATCCTCCTAGAAATTTTCTGAATATATGTAAGTATACCTATAGTTTCTTATATACCTTTAGCTATAATTATAGGCATATGTGTGTGTATAATTTTAAAATTGAGACTCTCAGGAACTCATGTGGCAGCTAGTTTTCTAGATTCAGTAAATACTCTGGTATTGAATATATATCTATAGCTTCAAAACACAACTTACAGTGCTCCCACTTTGGATGGATCACTGGCAAAGGACAGCAGTTAGAGTCTATTTGTATAAAAACATACTGCAGTTGGTGAGGCAAAAAGACAGAGTCAGTAATCTCTAGAAACAGAAAGGACCATTGTAGAACCCTAGGGTGGGAAAGAACTTTAGAGGTTCCTTGGTGCTTTTAGACCAATTCCCCATTGGCATCTTCACCCACTGATCATCCATCCTTTGATGAATTTCTTCAGTGATGGGGACTTCACTGGCTCCCAAGGCAGACCATGCCATTTTCAGACACTTCTATTCATTATACTTGTTAACTGGCAATTCCAGTTGTTCATCAAAAAGACAAAACTATAACGATTCAACAAGAGGTAAAAAAAAAAAATGCTCCAGCCTGTTGCCTACAAGCCATGAGTTTATAACTTAAGATGGATGCTCTATCAGGTGTAAAATACAATGAAAGCTCAGTGAGTTTCTCCTAGTTTGATATGTACATGACTAAAATAAAAGCCTTTCTTGCCTTTCTTGCAAAATGAAAAAAAGAACGGCAATGCCATGTATTGGCAAGGATGGGGAGAAGTGGGCATTCTCCTGCACTGCTGCCGGAAGTGTATATTCAAAGCACCGTTTTTAGTGGTAAACCTGACACTGTATTTAAAAGAGGGGGGACTTCCCTGGCGGTCCAGTGGTTAAGACTCCGCGTTTCCACTGCAGGGGGATGGGGTTCGATCCCTGGTCAGGGAACTAGGATCCTGCATGCCACAGCTCGGCCAAAAATAAATAAATAAAAATTAAAAAGGGGGAAAAAAGATACTCAACACAGCAATTCTGGTATCAGTAATACTTAAGATAAATATAAAAATTTACCCTAAGAAAATAATAATGAATTTGTACAAAAATATAGTTTGTGTGTACCTTTGGTATTATGTATGATTGAAAAAAAATGGAATAATCTAAATGACCAATAATGGTAGGTAGGCTATTTATCTGTATATGATAGAAATTTGTGTAGCTATTAAAATTATATTGTAAGATTATTTATGGAAGAGAGAAAATGGTTATAGATATTTACATGCTTAGAACAAAAGGCTGGAATCAAATACTACTGTTAACATTATAGGGAATCATTGGATGGTGGGGTTATGAATGACATTTTAAATTTTTTCTGTTGTGCTCTGTTGTTCTATTTACTTTATCTGCACTAAGTATACATTGTATTTTGATAAGAAAAAGTACAAATAGGCAGAATTTTAGAAAATAAAATAGTATGGGCTTTAGAATAGGTAAAGGTGAATTCAAGGAATCACAGCCCTGCCTTTTACCAGCTATGTGTCTTTAAGCACATAATGAGTTTAATGTACATAAAGTAGCTGGGAGTCTGCCTACTAAACAGTAAGCACTCATTAAGCATTAGTTTTTTTGTCTTTCTCATTTGATTAATGGCTTAACTATTTCATACTTATAGGAAAAGATGAGATTAGAAGTTGTCCTATTATCTTCCTCTTCTGTCCTTTTATTGTATTTCATAGAAGAAGGGGGAGGGGCATGGCTACATGTAAAATAACTTCTTGTCCTGGACAAACCACATCTGGGTTGTTAAATTTGGCATTGAGCATCCCAGCACAGAAGCAACACCAGGAATGATTGGTGCCCAAGTAAGAAATGACCACTCCAACTCTGGCGAGTCCTTTCTGTTGAATAAGGTGAATTAAAAACCAACTGACCCCTCAGGATCTTAGAGTGGCTGATGCTAATCATGGGCAAGACCACCACAAGAAGGTAATGGAGCGGACGTCTGCTCTCCGAAACATTTACCAAGCATTTCACAGTCTCCTCCTATGAGCCTTATGCCTCCTGCCAGACACAGATGGGTAGAAAATATTAAGACTCTGATAGATGTTCACATAGGTTTTAAGAGAGAAAAGTAGTCACTGCTCAGAATACAGAAAAGGATAAGAAATAACTGATTACAGACAAAGCCCTTTTTTGGATTTCATGGGTAAGAATCTGAAACCATACTCCAGCCTTCTACCATCTTACAAGGCGATGATAACACAGTAGTGCAAAAAATAATACACAGAGCCACCAATTTAATCACTTAGATCAGTGATTTTATAGTCACACTATAAAACTTAATGATTTAATGGTATTTTAAATATCGTTCATTGACACAATCTTTCTGCAGTAAAAGCACATGATTATTTAAGATATATTTATAAGTCTCTGGGGCTACAGATTTCCGCAAGGTGAAAGTCTGACAAAATCCTATGTACATGACTTCATTTGTCACTTTATTATTGGGCCAAATTTTCAGCTGTATATTTCAACTTGGTTAATAAAACTGCTGTCTTTTTCTCCCTCCCTATAATCACCCTGAGGGCAGAAGCTATGATTAATCAGTGCTGTGTTTCTCTAACACCCAATCATTTAGGGACTCAGCATTTGTTGAATGTGTAAATTAAAGTACACCTTAGTCCTGGTTCTAATTTTTGGGTTTGGAATGCATTAGCAATATTGCTTTTTTGGACAGGAACATAGAACCCCAATCCCTCCTCTGCTTCCCACCGGCCACTTCCAGTCACCTGGAATTTGGGTTCTTGGTTAAGAAAGACTAAAACAATTTTCTTCCTATTACCTGTTATTGTGACATTTGACTTAGAAAGAGAGAGGGAGAGAAGAAGAAGAAGAAGCGGGGGGCGGGGGGTGGGGGAGGAAGGGAGGAAGGGAGGAAGGAGAAGAGAAGAGAAGAGAAAGGAACCTTTCTTCCGCTGTGAAGTGATACAGCAGAATTTCTTCTTGGTTGCAGGACCTGCTCTATCCTCAGATATGGTCAGTTTCAGAAACCATTGCTGTCAGGGGTACTGGCAACACATAGAAATGGAGGAGTCGTTTTGCTTCTCTGTTAGGTGCACAAAGAAAATGCACATTTTATTGATAGTTTTTGCCATCCTCTTTTCCTACTCAGGAATGAGGTTTTGAAGTTCCAGAGTGAAAAGAAAGAACTTACAAGAAAAAGAGACATCATTTATAATTGTGTACGTATTGATATATGGTACAGTCTATGTGGTTTGGGTTGAAAATAAATAATAGTCTATTTTGGCAGCCTACGTTAGTACCCAGATAGCATTGATTGTTTGGGCATTACTTCTCTGACTATCCTTAGCACATCCTCAGTATAGACTTGGGAACTTAGGACTACAATGTCACTTGGGCACATTGTATCTGACGTGTTTGAGACAGTTATCAAGCTTGCAGTGAACCTCATCAGCGATGACCAGATGGATAAGTTAGATTGACAGAATGAGAAAAGCTAGGTTTCTTGAGTATTCATAAGATTCTAGAACTGGAGACAGTTTCAAGGAATCAACCTATTTTTCTGTTTTTAATTAGTAACTAGATTTGAAAGATGAAAAATGGCTATCAAATATTCTAGTATTGCTACTAAAGCAGCAACTGCATGGGTTTCCTTCTGTATATTTTTGTCCTTTCATGAACTTTTACATACTATTCACTTTCCCAAAGGCATTGGTTTTACCACCTTGCAAGAAGCTATACTACATGGACTTTTGCTGCTTTTAATCTTCATATTTCTTATTTATATTATCTGCAGGAAAAATGTACAAATACGTGGAGAAATATTTTTTAAAACTTTTTTTAATATTTAAATATTAAGTATTTAAATATTTAAATACTTTTTAAAAATATTTTTAAAAATTTTAAAATAATTTTGGACTTTACATAAAAGCTACAAAAACAGTACCAAACATCACTATATACCCCACCCAGACTCTCCCACGTTACCTTTACCTTCTCATTCTCTGCCCTCCCCCTCCTCTCTCTCTCTCTCTCTTTCTTCCCCCCAAACACACACACTTTTCCTTAAACATTCTTCAACTTAAAAGTTGCAGACATGATATTACTTTACCTCTAGATATAATACTTCAGTGAGCATTTCTCAAAAACAAGAACAATTATAAATGTTGTCCTTCCTCTCTCCTATATACAGTACAGTCATAATTAATGACTCACATCATTTTTTCCTGCTGAGTTTAGACCTGTCCTAAGAATATTTTTCAACAGAGCACAACAGGTGGCCACCTTGCATCAATCAGAAGCCTACCTCAGGCCAGCATTCAGTTAAATAATACAAGTGGGCCTACCTGAAGCATAGTAGGGGCAATTAGAAGAACATGCCCTCAATTTCCCACCTTCCTATTGACTTAATGTCAGAAATCCTGTTCTCACAAAATCATCTCTTGAGCCAGAGCTTGTGATCCATATGAAAAAAATGAAAGAGTAACTGGAAGATTTTGGACCGTGGGTGGTATTCAGTAAATGCACTTTGAACGTTGGCTACATTAACAACACTATCACCTTCTACCATTTAAGCTGTATGGGGGCAAGGATGCTGCGAGCCAGTTTTGTTAAGTGAGGAAGAAGAGAGAAGAGGACACAGGAAAACGAAATATCTTTTAGCATTTTTGTCTAAGAAAAGATTTCTCCTAGGAGTCATTATTTTGCACTGTACACAATAGTTTACAAAGCATTTTCTCATATGCTACCTTCTTTCCTCAGTCCTGGGGTTATGAGGTTACAACAATTAGACAATGAATATAACATTTGCAGCATATGCTGTTATACCATGTTTACAGCATGTATTTGCTAGAATATAGTATTTGCCCAGTAAATGTGACCAATAATAATAGGCTTCCGCCTGATATTATACTTGCTTGGCCAAGGAAGTAATAAATCAAGCTATGCTATGACTGTCACTATGTGCTACATTAAATTTAGTTCTTAAAATTCAGACAAACTCCTTTTGGGGATTATATTGAATAGTAAAATTCATTTGTTGAATTAACTCTTGAAAATTATCCACTTGTTTTTCCTTTAATCTGGCTATGTTCAGAGTTTGCCAGGAACTATGGCCCTGACAAGCCTGATGAAATGAAACAGAATTTTAACTTTTATATTGTGCTTCTTAATTTTGAGTTTATTAGTTCAATTTCTAAATTTGTTTTGTGTTTGCTTTATAAAGTAATACTTGTTCCAATTATTCCTAATTTGAAAGTTTTTAAAAGTTAGTTTGGGAACGCCAGAATAAATATGCGAGAAGAAAGTCAGGATAACGAAGAGATGAGATTTAGGGTCTTCTCTCTATGTGTGTTTCTGTCAGTGGGGAAAAATGAACTAGAATATGACAAGGATTATTTTGGTAGACATTGCACTCATGATGATGAGCCCACATGTTCTTTATGGGCACCAAATTTACATAAGGACTTAGAAATGGATCTTGAAATTTCCCCCACTCAGTCCAGTTCCCCTCCCTCCAACCACCATCCTTCAGTAGCCTGGGAAATTATACAAATATCTGCCATGTCTACCAACATGCATCCTACTTCAAGATAATCTGGTACCATAGGGAAATGCAATCTGGATTCTCCTTATCAGTATGCTTAATGTAAAATGAAACTATTTTCTTAGATGTCCATATTGGTATGATTTCTCTGGGTTACCATTTGAGTTGATTTTTATCAGCATAGTATTGTTCATGACCTTGATCTGTACTTTGGAGTGGAGTTTGATGAACATCCTGTGTGTCCTGCTAAGCATTTTTTGGACTTGTTCAGTTACTCACTGGCAGTCATTTTTAATTGCCTTCCTTTCCAACCATGTTACGATTTACATTTATAAGTGGGATTAAGAGAGACCAATTTCATAGAAGATAGGAAACTTGTTCAGTGAAGCAACTGACTATTTCTACACTGTTGCAGTTGAAGTCTCATATGGATTCATACATGATAAGATCAGGAATTTTGAGATCTTAATGGTTGTCATGTATTATATTAACGTGTACTATAACTTTAAAGGGAAGTTAAGAAGACACAGTGAAAACATTTCTTTAAACAGTATTCCTCCCAGGCACAAACAAAGCAATCTTTCTAGTGAACCATAACTTTACTTGGCACTAGATGTGGAAAATCAACATGATTTGAAGGGTGGTGCCAGCACAAAATGGAATTCCCCAAACATTTTGATTTAATTAATAAACGAAATGTGTTCAGAATACTGTCATTAGCAGTCAATAAATAAAAAAACAAGGCTAAAGTCACAAATGCATACTACTTTTTGTGTTGGAGACTTTTAAATAATCACAGCACAACCATATTATCTTATTGGCATTAATAAGCAAGTGGGTTAAAATGATTATTGTTAGAGTCTGTAATACTTTTATTTAAAACCACTAACCATTAATTAAGTCTCCTAGGAGCACTATCAAATGATCACATTGCTGAGTTGGACGTGGAGATACGGAGACAGAGTGATTTACAGTAGATTAAGACAAGCCCAGATTTCCCACTTTCCAAACTGATTGTTCAGGATGCCATGGAATAGCCAATACAAATAGAGGAGATGCATTTCTATTTACACTTTAATTCCAAAAGTCCAGACATCATTAGTGGGACTGCTCAGTAATTTCCTAACATTAAGTGTTGTGTTATTTTTGTTTGCTTTCAGTCTTAAGACAAACTGATTCTATTTGGATTTCACCCAATATTCTTTAAGGAGAAATGCACTGTTGCTTTTTATTTTTTTACATCTTTGATTTGATTTTGTGTCAATAGGATCAAATAACTTGAAAATTTTATCTACATGAAACCCAGTGCCTTTTGGTAAGCAAAATTTGGTGCTACTCAAAGGCACTAACGCTTCTGAGAACAAATAAAATAAGTTAAGTACATACTAAGAATGTCAAACTGATTCATGCACTTGGAAATGAGTCTAACAAGAATCTATTTTCCATCTCTTGACCTTACACATGAAATTAATTTTGCCCCAGCCAAAAATCTTAGTTGTTCCAATTAAACACTGACGATGCATATCTATAGTAAATATACATATTTCCAAATCCTCACTCCTTGTTGGGCCTTAAAGACAGATGGAAACTCTCAGTTGCACACCATTTAACTATGTAAATGTCCACCCTGGACACTGTTCCCCATCTCTGCTTATAGAAATGTTTCTATAATAGAAATCAAGTAAATACAACACATTTTAAAGCATCAACTATATCCCACTCTTGTATAAACCCCAGAAGAAATACAAATGAATTTGAAGACATGAATTTCACGGAACTTGCAAATCAATCAGGTAAGTAAGGCATGAGTTTACTACTAAAACAATAGCAATATTTAACTTCCATAGTATTGAAAATTCTGATCTCATACCAAAGGTTCGTGATCCATAATAAAATGCAATTTTTATTTGAAACAAATTATATCGTAACCATTTAATACTGTGCCTAGGCGCTTGTCTTTTACATCATAATGTATCACCCCACCTCAGCTCCTGAAATGTACTATGTATATACTCTTGTCTCTGGACATTTGTACGTGCCATTCCTTTTGCCTGGCTCTTTCTTCCTCTTCCACCCTTATCCCTCACACCTCATCGAGTTAGCTCTGACTTTTTATCCTTCAAGTCATACCATTGATAATATTGTATTTTGTTTTGTTTTTTATGTCCCTCATGAGACTATAAGTTCTCTCATAGCTAGAACCTTGTTCAATTATTTCATTTCTAGAATTTAGCAGACTGTAAGAGCTCAGTATTGGAGGAATAAATGAATAAAGCTCTCTTAAAAGTTATTACAGAGGAGGGTAACAGTAGGTAGAAGTAACAGCTTTAGCAAGTTTGGGGTTATAAGCACTGACTGCCTAGGCAACAGTAATGATTGTGAGAGTGATTGAGGGAGATGGGAAGGTTATGTTGGAGCTAATGAAAAGAAGACTGGACTGGTAAAATATTCCCAATGAACAGAAAATACTATTCTAAGAAGTTTGAATACAATTTGATAGGCAATGAGGACCAACAGTAGTTGTTATTTTAGAGAATTTATATAATGAAAGCTGTGTTATATTTTTTTAATACTTACTCTATTTTTTTCTTATAGTTGTCTTCTTTTTTTTTTTTTTTTTTTTATAGTTGTCTTCTTGAGAACTAAATGGTTTCCATGTGTTTTATATTATGGGATCCTTAAAGTATGTTGTCCTTTTGAAATACTCATTAACAATAAAGCATGCTGTTTATTACCGAGGAATGAAAGTACGCAACAGAATAAAAAATGACAAAAATATTTTTGGAACAAGGAAGGAGAAAAGATTATATTCATTCAAGACACAAATATGTCAAAATTGTTTGTTTTCTTCCTACTAGATATAATTTCATAAGTACACAGATTTTATGGTTATAATATATGTCCTCAATAAATTTAAGTTGCCTTTATTAGCATGTTGACGTTTTCTAAACAACAACAAAAAATAAGTATGTTTTAATCATCCAAATGACATTCACCTATGAATAGCTATTTATACAATTCTCTATGTTTAGGATTGTTTGATTTATTTTGAAATTAAGGGTTTTTCTGATTAAAATGTAATATACTTTCTTGATACATATTTTAGAGAGTACATAAAATATAAGGAAAGGAGGGAGGGACCAAAAAAACATGATTACATTACCCTGAAGCCACTGTTGTAACATTTTTATCTTATTAAAGTATTTTTCTTCTGTAATTTTTCCTTTGTGTTGTTGAAGTTATAATATATACCTTATATCTTACTTTTTTGTAGATCCTGGTTTTTTGCTCAAAATCGTATCATAAACCTTTTCCTATATGATTTTTCTAAACTTAATTTGTATTGCCTGAAAAATATTCAATTTTGTGTGCATTTCTCTAATATTGGATAGTTAACTTGCTTTTTGTATTTTTGTTGATGATGTAACATTTCAGATTATTTCCCTAATAATTCCTAGGCAGGGAGAATAAATGTCATTCCTTTTGCAACATGATTTTCCAACTCTTGATTCCTTTTTCTTTTGTCAGACTGAATATTGAGTAGTTTGTTTTTTTAAAGGGTGCATGAATCCTGTTTTCTTATCCCTTGCAAAGGAGAAAAGAAGCAGGTAAGCACAAGGGCTTCAGAGCCTGATAGATCTCAGTCTGAATCCCAACTCCATCACTTATTAATTGTGTGAAGCTGACAAGTTACAGATCCTTTTTGAGGTACAGTTTGAAGATAATAGTATCTATCATTTAAAGTTTTGTAAAGATTAGGTGAAATATATATATATATACTCATCATAGTGCTTGGAACTAGTGCTTTATTAAAGACTAGCCATTATTTTGTATGCTATTATTATTGTTGGAATTCTTTGTTGTCACTATGGAAGTTACCTTGAGTTAATTAAAAATTTCTGTGTGGGATTACAAAAACAATAAGACAAAAATCAAAACAGCGAATACTTTATCAAAACAAAAACCTCCACTACCTTTAAAATGCATTGCTACCAGGATTCCTCCTATTTCTGACATCAATCACAGGGCTTCACTTACGGTACCTATGCTTATTTCCCAGAATTCAATATACAACCTCCAGCTGCTCTTTATCTGAGCAGTAAATTCTGATCGTTGCAAAACCAGCCTAGAAAGATGCTATTACTATTATTGAAGAGTGGCAATGGGAATCACTCTGATTAGTTTATAAAAGCTGCACATACAGACTGTTAGGAGGGAGCAATGTCAAGTTTTAGTTGATTGCAAGAATTACATTTCTGAATCAGGAGATAGACAGTGGGAAAAGAAAATAGGCTTTTTTCTACTTTTAGAGGAACCTAGGCACATCACCGATTATGTTTTAAATTGCATCCACCAGGATTTTAATTAGCAGACAATAATCTCAAATTCTAGTGATATCTGAGTGAAAGTTTGAGCTGTTATTATAGTAGTTTTGTCTTCTATTCTGTATTATAAGATAAGCTTTCAAGTTTTAAATTCAGAAAATTCTTCAAGGATTTTATTTCAGTTAGAATTATATATTTTCTTTAATAGAGAGCGAGCAAATCAACCCAAATAGAGCCTTATTTAGAAAATTCACACCCAAGGAAAAATATAAGATTTGGCATCACCTTTGCCAATTATATGGCAAACACTTGTATAAAATCCAGCTATTATTTACCATAACATGTGTGAATATAAATACTTTGGGTTTTTTTATCATCTGAGTTGACGAATGGTATTTATGGAGGCAACTCCACAGATGATGGACTATCTCTTAAAAAGGAACAGTAGTTTAGATGCAAGCATCCCATCTTGGGGTATCTCTGTATTGTTTTATAGGTACTAAGTCAAAGTTTTTTCATAAGCATCATTCTCATTTCAAATTTATAAAAAACGGCGCATATAATTATAAAACTATAAATGCTTCATAGATGAAATTTTCAGTGTAATGTTAGGATAAGGCATCATCTGAGTAAAAATAGTACAATTTGGTATTATTATGAAGCCGGGTGTCTGGACATGTCCTGATGAATTCATCATGTGCCATCTGTTCCAATATTTCTTGCCACCAGCAACCATTTTTTTTGCCAGTAGCTATTGTAGGTTTCTACCTATATTTGTTTGGCTCTTTCTATTATGGATTTTTCTACATGGTTATGGACAATACTATGACATAAAACATACTGGAAAACTCTAAGTCCTATATGTTAAGAGGACATTTTAAAACTATAGGAAAATTAGGACCCAATTAAGACTGCATTGCCTTGATTGTTTTCTTTTTTTCCATCCTTCTCACCTTATGTGATAAGAATTAAGAAAAGTGAACCATCCTATTCCCAGTAGCTCTTTTTAAATGTGGTGACCCATCTGTTGCCATATGCCAGGCATCTGTTTTTATCACCCTCATTTGTGGTCCTTCAAAGCTAAAAGTGATGAATTAACATTGAATTTATGCTAATTTTTACTGCAAGAGAACAGCTATTTGCAAACCATTTAAGCTGGCAGCAGTGATTTTCAGGTGTAAGAGAATATAAGAGGATAAGAATAGAAATCAGCAATGTATTTTTATTCTCAGCTACCTTTTCGAATAGGTGTACAACTTTTAGGTAATTGTAATACCTGCATGGCTTCATTCTTCAAGAGCAAAATGTGAGAAGTGATTCTTGCTTGTAAAATATCTGTTGAATTTAGATCAAAGTAAATATGACATTAAGTGTAATAGGGTCGAACTGTTCATGAATGCTTATTCAGGTCAGTGCCTGTTTAATCCAAGTAGTAGAATTGTTTCTTTTTTGAAAAGATGATTTTTTTTTTTTTTTTTTAATAAATTTATTTATTCATTTATTTATTTATTTATATTTGGCTGTGTTGGGTCTTCGTTTCTGTGCGAGGGCTTTCTCCAGTTGCGGCGAGCGGGGGCCTCTCTTCATCGCAGTGCGCGGGCCTCTCACTGTCGTTGTCTCTCCCGTTGCGGAGCACAAGCTCCAGACGCGCAAGCTCAGTAGTTGTGGCTCACGGGCTTGGTTGCTCCACGGCATGTGGGATCTTCCCAGACCAGGGCTCGAACCCGTGTCCCCTGCATTGGCAGGCAGATTCTTAACCACTGCGCCACCAGGGAAGCCCGATGATTCATTTTTATCCAATCCTAAACTATCATCAGAAAGTGTTGATGGACTATTAAAGGCTAATACCACTCTGATCAGAACATAATGTAATATTTCTCAACTTTTTAGTACTGTGGAAATATCAGTGAATTGGAACCAGAAGATAGAGGTGTCAGTACTGTTTCTGCCACTCAGTGGTGATACAATTTGGGGCGAGTCATCAATCTTGAGTCCACGTATAAGTCTCATAGCATATGGTAACCTGACTTGATTATTAACTGTGGTTTCTTTTACCACTAGCAATCTGAGATCCTTATGCCTGTCTTTAAGGTATATACTTTTTGGTTGCATGGAATTAATCATGTATGCATTCAATTCATCTAATTTTTCAATGTATACATGTAATTCTGAAGTACAATAGATATCAATGATATTAGATATTTAGATTGAAATAGCACTGACTTTAAAAATGAAAATAAAAATGTCTTAACTGATGTGTATTATGCAGATTTTCTATCCTGAAGCCAATGTATAAATAATCTTTTTGAGCAAGGGAACAACCAGGTTTTTATTGGAAACATATTCAGTCAGCTTCATTGACCTGCTCAATTACCTTGAATTTCAGCATCCTCAAATGCAGCAGACATTATTTTAAAAATTCAGGTCATTTTAAAAGTAAAGGAGGTAACTGAAATTTTTTATTGTGGTAAAAAAACACGTAACATAAAATTTGCCGTCTTAAGTGTAAAGTACAGAGGTGTTAAGTTCATGTACCTTGCTGTACTACAGATCTCTAGAACATTTTCATCTTGGAAAACAGAAACTCTACACTCATTGAACAACTCCCCTCTTCCCCCTTCCCCCAGCCCCTAGCAACTACGATTTTACTTTTTGCTTCTAAGAGTTTGACTACTTTAAATACCTCATGTAAGTTAAAATTATGCAGTACGGTTGACCCTTGATCAACAGGGGTTTGGACTGCATAGGTCCACTTATACATGGGTTTTTTTCAATAAATACCAGAGTACTATGCCATCTGCAGTTGGTTGAATCTGCAGATACGGAACCATGGATAAAGAGGGTCAACTATGGGACTTGAGCACCCTCTGATTTTGGTATCCTTAGTGAGTCGTGGATATAGAGGGACAACTGTATTTGTGTTTTTCTGCCTTGCTTGTTTCACTTAGCATAATGCCCTCAAGATTTATCCATGTTGTAGCCAATGACAGAATTTCCTTTTTTTTAATGGCTGAATATTACACCGTATGTGTATCACATACACACATTTCACATATCACATTTTTTTAATCCTTTCATCTCTTGTTGGACATTTAGGTTGATTCCACCTCTTGGCTATTGTGAATACAGGTATCCCACATTTTTCAAAAGTTTGCTTTTGCTTTTACAGAAGACCTACACTAGTACTGTACCTGTTTTTGCTAACCAAAGACATATGGAAAGGGTTTTTCCTTTTACAAAAAAAGGTAATTGCTTCTACCATTTATGACATTTCAGCTTAGGAAAGGTTTCATAGGAATGTTCTACTTTTGGATAGCTGAGGAAAGCTGTAATGCTGCAATGAACATAAGTCATTCTTTGAGATTCTATTTTCAATTCTGTTGGATATATACCCAGAAGTGGGATTGCTGGATCACATGGTAATCCTGTTTTTAATTTTTTTGAGGACCCGCCGTACTGTTTTCCATAATAACCAACATTTTACATTCCTAGCAATAGTGCCAAGGGTTCCAGTTCTCCACATCCTCACCCACACTTCTTATTGAGTGATTTTTTTGGATAGTGGCCATCCTATCAAGTCTGAAATGATACTTCATTGTGGTTTTGATTAACATTTCCCTGAGGATTAGTGATATTGGGCATCTTTTCATATGATTATTTGTCATTTGTATATCTTCTTTGGAGAAATGTCTGTTCAAGTCCTTTACCTATTTTAAATCCCATTATTTGCTTTTTTGTTTTTATGTTGCAGGAGTTCTTTGTGTGCTCTGGATATTAACCCCTTTTCAGATATGTGGTTTACAGATATACTACCATTTCATAGGTTTCCTTTTCATTCTGTTGATTGTTTCCTTTGCTCCACAGAAGTTTTAAAGTTCGATGTAGTCCCATTTGTCTATTTTTTGCTTTTGTTGTCTGATCTTTTGGTGTCATATCCAAAAAACAAAACAAAACAAAACATTGCCAATCCAATGCCATGAAGCCTTTCCCTTAGGTTTTCTTCTAGGAGTTTTATACTTTCGAGTCTCATGTTTAAGGGTTTAATCAGTTTTGAGTTAATTTTTGTAAATAGTTTAAGGTAAGAATTCAACTTCATTCTTTTGCATGCATATATCCAGTGTTTCCAACACCATTTGTTGAAGAGCCTATCTTTCCTGCATTGTGTAGCCTTGGCACCCTTGTTAAAGATAATGTGACAACACACAGAAGGTTTTATTTCTGGCTCTCTATTCTGTTCCGTTTGCCTCTATGCCTGTCTTTATGCCAGTACCATACTATTTTGATTACTGTAGCTTTGTAACATGTTTTGACTTCAGGAAAAGTGAGGTTTCCAGCTTTTTTTTTTTCTTTCTGAAGATTGTTTTGGCTGTTTAGGGTCCTTTGAGATTCCATATGAATCTTAGGATTTTTTTCTATTTCTGCAAACAATGACACTGGGATTTTTATAGGGATTGCACTGAATCTGCAGATCACTTAGGGTAGTATGAACATTTTAACACTATTAAATCTTCCAATTCATAAATACAGAATGTCTTCCCATTTATTTGTTTCCTCTTTAATTTATTTCAGCAACTTTTTGTAGTTTTCAGCATACAAGTCTTTCACTCTCTTGGTTAAGTTTATTCCAATGTATTTTCTTCTTTTTGATGCTTTTATAATGGAATTATTTTCTTAACTTCCTTTTCAGATTGTTCATTGTTACTGTATAGAAATGCAACTGATTTTTGTATGCTGATTTTATACCCTGCAACTTTGCTGAATTTGTTTGTTCTAACAGTTTTGTCTGTGTGTGTGTGTGTGTGTGTGTGTGTGTGTGTGTGTATGATTTAGGGTTTTCTAGATATAAGATTAATTCATCTATGACCAGAGATATTTTACTTCTTCATTTCTGACTTGAATGCCTTTTATTTATTTCTCTTACCTAACTGTTCTGTCTAGTACTTCCAGTACTGTTGAATAGAAGTGGTGAGAGAGGGCATTCTTGCCTTGTCCTTGACCTGAAAGGTAAAGCTTTCAGCTTTTCACCATTGGGTATGATGTTAGATGTGGGCTTTTAATACATATCTTTTATTTTGTTGAGGTAATTTCCTTCTATTCCTAGTCTGTTGAGTGTTCTTATCAGGAAAGAATGCCAAATTTTGTCAAATGCTTTTTCTGCATCAATTGAGATGATCATGTGTTTTTTGTCCTTCAGTCTGTTAGTGTGGTATATTTGATTGATTTTCCTATGTTGAATCATCTTTGCATTCCAGGAATAAATCCTACTTGGTCATAGCATATAATCCTTTTAATTTATTTTTTAATTCTATCTGCTAGTACTTTGTTGAGGATTTTTGCATCAGTGTTAACCAGGGCTATCCATCTACAGTTTTCTTATTGTATGGTATCTTTGACTTTGGTATCAGGGTAATGCTGCCTCATAAAATGACTTAGGAAGTACTCCCTCCTCTTCAAGTCTTTGGAAGAGTTTGAGAAGGATTGTTCTTAATTCTTCTTTAAATGTTTGGTAGAATTCTCCAGTGAAGCTGTCTGTTTCTGGTCTTTTCCTTGTAGGGCGGTTTTTGACTGATGATTCAACCTTCCTACTAATTATAGGTATAGGGGAGAAAAAAGTTTTCCTTGACCCTCTTAGGCCCCCAGCTGGGTCTGAAAATTAAACTGACAAAGACATAGTAACAGGAGAAAAGCATACAAATTTGTTTATTTAATATAAAGTTTATGTGACATGGGAGCCTGCATAAGGAAATGAAGACATGAAGAAATGATTAAAACTGAGTATTTTTATGTTAGGTTTGCTGAAAAGTGGACAATCATGGAGAAATATCATAGGTCGAAGAGTATGAGCTCAGTATAATAAACTGGAGGAAACTTAGCAAGGCCTGTTGGTTCAGATTCTTTTCAGCGTACCCTTGCCTTTGAAGATAAGGATGCTTCTTTCCTCTGAAGATAGGGAAGGCACCTCTCACCTGAGAGTTTCAGGACCTGTTTCAGGAGAAGAGTGGGGAAAGGTGGTCAGAGTGACCTTCCTGCTTCTTCTGTCTTCTCAAGCTCCTTCAGCTTAATATATTCAGTATACCAAGGTTCCTTTTTTGGAGGTAGCCTGTTACGAATGTCATCATAGGCCTGTTTAGGCTTTATTTATATATGGTTCAGTCTTGGTAGGTTTTATGTTTCCAGAAATGTATCCATTTCAACTAGGTTATCCAATTTGTTGGTGTATAATTGTTCACAGTAGTCTCTTATAACACTTTTGATTTCTTCTGTGGCATCAGTTTTAATGCTTCCTATTATTTCTGATTTTTGTTATTTAAGCCTGCTCTCTTTTTTCCTTAGTTAGTTTAGCTAAGGGTTTGTCAATTTTGTTAATCTTTTAAAAAAGCAACTCAGTTTCATTGATTTATTTTTTATCACTTTTCTATTTTCTATTCTGTTTATTTATGTTCTAATTTATTTTAAATTTCCTTCTCTCTGCTAATTTTGAGTTTAGTTTGTTCTCCTTTTTATAGTTCCTTTAAGTGTAAAGTCAGATTGTTGATTTGTGATTTTTTTTTTTTTTCTTTTCCCAATGTAGGCATTTACTGTTATAAAGTCCAGGAATTAACTAAGTTTTATTGAACACCATTGGGCCAGGCTCTATGCTATGTGTATACATTATTCCATGCAATTCTTCCAACCATACTAATATAGTAATCCAGTAGGTAACATATGCCATCTTCTGGATGAAAACATTGGTATAGAGAAAATACTAAGTAACATGTCTCATTGACCAAAATCTAAGAGCTAATTAGTGGAATAATTGTACTTTATCCCTGATCTTTCAAGATCCAAACCCAAGTTCTTTCTAGGATACCAGTCTGCCTGGGGACACCATTTTCCTACACTGTTTAAGTTTGGAACTTCATAAAGATGTAGCAAAGAAATGCCCAAATATACTGAGTCAAAAAGGAAAAAACAAAATAAAACAAAAAAATCTATTGTTCCTTAGTTTATTTAGAGAAAACGGTTAGGTAAAGTGTTTCTGTAAAGTGATATTATCAATGTATGAGCAAGAATCTGTTAAGATTATCTGAATGTCGAATAACTTTGTAATTTTCACAGTGAAAAAGACGTAGTGTCTGGATGGTAGTCTTTTCTTGACAAGCTTGAACAGAAACTGATACCTCTTAATTTTGACTAAGCATAAAGTTAAGGTGTAAAAGCAACTGAAAATATTTAGGGCTTTTACGTAATGATACGGATCAAATTCTTAGCCTTGGTACAAAAATATTTTCCCATGAGTTGCATAAGCTGAGAATGAGATCTCCTAATTATGATAATCATATTGCAATTCCACATAGTACCTTTTATCCAAGAACATCTAACCACTCCACAAGCTATAACGAATTGAGTCTAGCTGCATCTCTCTGAAGTAGCATGAAATATTATTTTGAAAGTGGTTAAGTATATTAAAGATGGCTAAAGCTGTCAAGAAAGGTGCTCAGAATGAAATGAATCAGGAATCATCATGTATCTTAGGAATCCATATCCTTGTTCCACAGAATGGAGCACCAGGCTATTTGTTTTTCTTCTTAAGGAAAACGAGATTCTCAAATCATCATTCATTTAAAGAAATTATTACTACATTAACTTCTTAAATTGCTATAAGGATACAATTTAAAAAGGAAATCTTGCCTTAAGAACTTTTTAAAATGCACTCATTTAAAACATAAAGTGTGTTTAGCAATTAAGTTGAAAGGCATGTAGCAAACTTCTTTTGTGTTCATTAAAAAAAAAAAAAAAAAAAAAAAAGGCAGCATAAACATAGACTTCAGAGAAATTTAAGTATGTCCCTAAATAGGAAGTCAAAACTCAAGAGGAAGAACATATTTGTCATGAGAATTTTAAGAACAGTAAGACTGCGTTTATGGGGAGGAAATGGGAGATCAGAATAAGAATTTGGAGTCAAGACCTCTGGGCCTTTCTGTGTCATATGCTTGAAAAGCATTTCACCCACATCTTTGCTCCTGATTAAAAAATGGAAAACAGCCTTGCTTCACATGTACAAATAGACTTTTTTTGAATTCTCAGCCCGATTCCTCCTAAGAGAGAATATCACTTTGGATTCAGGAGCGTGAAGTAGTAGGTTATTTACAGTTTGGCAAAACTCTAGAAAAAGATGCACAAGATAAAGGTGGCCTGGTGTCAGTCTAAGCTCTAGTCCTTAGCTAACTTCCCTACACAGCCAAAGTGTTTTCTTCAATATCTTTTGTTGTTGCAATTAGCAAAATTTTGTCCACACTGAAAATAGGCCTGAGATACTAATGAAGCCCCGTGAAGCTCTTCTGAGGGCAGCTTAGAGTCAGTGACCCACAGCATAGCAGTGTGATGATATTCTGATCAACAGCTTCTGCTTAAGACAATATGGTGAGCTTTTCTACGGCATGGACTCTCACAGCACTTCCTACCCTTGCTCAGCACTCCAGACTCTCCATAACATGCCTCCAAATTACATTCTCACCTTCACCTCCAAAAACATTCTTGATCCTCGGCACCTCTGGTTGGCTTGCCACTTCCCTGATCAGGAAGTGAACTTTTACATCTCTAGTCTTTGCCTATTTTCTTCATTACAGGCTCAAATTATAATGTCCTTCTTGACATAAGCCACCCATATTCATCTCTCTCTATCCAAATCCATCTTGTTCGTCATTATGCAACTGACATAGGTCTTCTTTTCCCAAAGAAAATTAATCCATACTTATTCTCTGCTACATTACCATATACATATGGACCAGTTTTTTTTCTCCCTCACCCGTTTCTTCATTCAGCATAACCTTTGTTGATTTGCCATGTATTGAATACTAATAATCCCAGTCAGAAACTAGGATTAATGGATAGGATAGACCCATTGCACTGGAGGAGTCCCTGCTTATCACTTCTTTGTCATTTGTCGTTGCATTTGACTGTTATCACTGTATCTGTTTCTGCCATGTCTTGAAAAATTCTCTGCCTTGAAAGATCCCTTAATCATGTGTAAACTCTTTCTACCAATGCAGTCATCTCCCAGAATCAAACTCTGGGATCATTCCAACAGTGTTCTATTGGAGACATGGGGGAAATTTCACTTTTCTTTGCAAACTGTATACTGATCATATACTATTAATGTGATATTTTGGAGAATCAAGACATTTTAGGGCTGGAAGGAATCTTAAAGATAATCTCCAATATTCTTACCTAACAACAGGAAAATGTAGGCATGGGAAGATTAGGTGACTTATTACAAGTCATAGGTTAAGTTACTAATGGAACCAAAACTAGAATCAAAGTTTTAGGTTTCCTTGTTATTCTCAACAAACTACCCCATCAATGGCTAATTGAGTCACAGGACATCACTGCTATAAATAAATAACAAGTCAGCCATCACCTCTGTTTTAAAGGCATTGTATGTTATTTCTTCCAGAAATAGATCAGTGTAGATATAAACATGACAAACTACATCACATTCAAAGAAGAGCAAACTCTTACACATCCAGGTGAAATCATCTAATTAGAGTAAAATTCTAGGAGAATACTAAATTAGAAAAATGAATATAGTTTTTGAAGCAATGTCATTTGAAGGGCTAAATAATTTCATTTAAAATAAATCAAACACAGTAATTTTTCAAAATGGTATCATGCAAAGGGGCAGTTTAAACACTTTAATTTCTAAAAGACTAAAGATAGAAGCATATAAGCTTAGTTATTGATAATCTTTGGTGCCAGAGGCATCATTAAGCTATCTGCAGAAAATCTAAAGGGCTCAATAAGATTATGAGCACTGGATCATCACAGTACTAGATATATGCTGAATCACAGATAATCAGAGAGAGAAAGCCATTGGAAATAAAGAACACAGGCGTGTCCAGTCATTTGCTGTGGCTGCTGATCTAGCAAATGGGTGCCTTTGCAGAGACCCTAAAGACTAGCTTGGGTGTAAAAGATATATAAAAAATTTACCCCTGAATTTGGGGTCTTATCTTGGGAAGGTAAATTTAAAGGATTAAAGTATTATTAGAATAGATTTAGGTGTTGGATTAAAACACAAGCATATGTGCCTGGAAATAATGAATGGTCACAGTTTGGAGTTAAGAATACAACACAATTTTTAAGTAACTCTTTAAGTAACTTTTTTTTTTTTTTTTAATCAAGGACATGCCAAAGTCAACACAAAGAATGGAAACGTTTCAGGTTAGATAAGGAATCTCTGCTATCTGGGCAGATTACACAGAAGAATAACCTTTTACTACCTCTTGTTAAGAGCAAACTAAATTCTTCTACACCAATTTTTCATTCCAACAGAGGGAAAAAAAACAAGTTCTAGCTTTGCATTAATAATAGTAGTAATTTATCCACAAACTACTTTATAAAATTATCTCCTAACATATTGTCTAAATATCTTTGATAACTAAACTGTTTATTATTTAATGAAATTTGTTGTTATTCATTGTTTTAAACCTATTTTTTTCTTCTAATAAAGATTTAGATTTAAAAAATTTTATCTCCTAATTAGTCCTTCAAAACTGAGCAAATTTTACCAACATTTTTACACATTTTATTGCTTTTTTTCCAGAATCATTCTTTGTAGATATGATAATTCAAGGCAAATATAGTTTGGGTTTGTTGGCATATTTACTCAGTTTCTATTTCAATTCAAGCTCTGTTCTTTACTATCTCCTTTCACATTCTGAAACAAACCGTTTTAACTGAGAACAAAAATACTCTCCTCTTTGATAAGCAAAACATTTAGTTATAGTTCTTTGCCATGTTTATTTCTAGTTTAATCTCAACAACCCATATAAGCCATAATTTTTAATCAAACTTACTATTCGTTCAGAGAAAAACTGGAAAGTAATCACTGTCATACATAAGCATTTTAGGAGACAAGCAAAGCTTACACAACTACATTGTAAGATCTCCACAGCCAAAGGCATACCTTTAACACTTTTGTAGATGGAAAAATATGTTCATTAAAATGACCCAAAGATATAGTCACTTTATTACTGTTAAAATTAAAAGCAAAGATATACATAACAATTGGTGTCCCATGTTTCAATATTCTATTTTCCTTAGAAATTACAGATGTCTATAGATTTTTAGTTATTAACTTGATTTATATTAAAGTTCTAAAATTAATAAATATCTTGCAAATTATGTTTAAACTGACACAGTACAGAACATAATTACAGTTGAATCAAAAAGATTAAGAGTTATAATGCAATATAGTTGAATACGTAATTGCATGTTTTCTTAATCTCAGTATATGGAAGAAACATTAGCCTATCTCACAGTAAACCAGTATAAGAAATTTAGGAATTTAGTATTAACTGGTCTCTTCATTAGAAAATAAATCCAAATCTTAAAAAATAAAATAAAATTGTATGTTTAGTCTCCATACTGAAAAAAGCAAGGAAAAGGTATTCTGTAATTTATAACCTAAAATTACCAAACCAATTCATGTCTAAAGATTCACTTTGATGCTCCTGCGATAACATCGTGAGGAATTTTTTTTTCCTTAAAATGTCAGTACATTCAATATACTAGAGTTCGATTTTTTAATTTTCTTAAAATTCTGGGAATATTAAAATTTTGCAAGTATTTATTGTGCCTCTAATTAGAAAATTCTCTTTTTTCCTAAGAGACTTTATAATTTATTAGTATACTCTAGAAGTAGGGAAATATTTCATTTTCTTATCAATGAGCAGTAAAAGGTTTTTCTCAATTAAATAGCCACCAACAGGACTTGAAACTTTAGTTCTACCACCCCAGGCACAGGGCACTAGAAAATGAAAGCACACATTCTCAAAGAGTTACTCTACTAATCAATGGAAATAATATTTTGTACATGGATTTGAGCACACCAAAAGACAAACAAACAGTATAGAATGACTAACCATATTCCTTGTCATCTCTCACCCAACAGAGAATAGATTCCCATCATCCTAATAGAGATCTCCAAGTGAACACATCATGAAACCAGATTGCCAATTAGAGCTACCCCAAATTGGGAATAATTTATAGATTATATGACCTTGAGTGGCCTAGGGGTTCAGTACACAAGTCCCTGGAATTGGCTGTTTCACACATGTTTTTTATACAGGAGAGTTCAGTACCCAGTTGTGGAAGTGGATATTACCTAAACAGTAAGTTAAGCAAAACTATTAGCCAAAAATCCAAAACAATAACAACAGAGCAAACAAACCAGAGTAAAAAGCACCAAGTCAGAAGAAAACTGAGAGTCAGAGAAGATAAAGTTCAATTGCTATTTGTGATTTCACTCCAGAGGCCACTTCCCGGGCAACTCTGTTTAACTAGTTCCAGTAGGTGAGCACACTAGGCATCTTGATGGCAACCTCCAACCCTATCAAAGTGTAATTATTAAGTAGTTGGAAACATGGCTCTCGTACAAACAGAGGGAGCACGTGTTGAAGATTTATTTAGCTCATTTAATGAGAGAAGCATCAAGATGATATAGCTGGTCCAAAAGAGAGGAATAGTTTATATATTTTCTCAGGAAAGACATATGAAATAATCTGGTTAGAGACAAAACTGTTTAATGTCGAGCAGGACAATAAAACCATAACTTGGAGATTTATTTTTTTTTCACTGGACAGAAATCATTTTCATGTCTTCCAAACACAAATCTACAAGTCAACTTACAACTTCATAAATCTGGGCCAAATTAGTAGTAAATTATGGGTCACACAAAGGTATCTCCCCTTAGATAGTTAAATTATGCTTTGGTAGGCCTCTTAGGTTATGCTCCAGCACATCACTGAAGAGACATTTAAACTTGAGCTCACTGATCTTTCCTTGGCTGTGTGCAGTCTACTGATACACTCACCAAAAGCATTCTTCATTTATATTTTAGTGTTTTTGATTTATAGCATTTCCTTTTGATCCTTTCTGCAAATTATCTCTCTGCTCACATTACCCACCTGTCCTTGCATGTTGCCTACTTTCTTCATTAGATCCCTTAGCATATTAATCATAGTTATTTTAAATTCCCAGTTTAAGAATTCCAAAATGTGTGCCATATCTGAGTCTGGTTCTGATGCTTGCTCTGTCTCTTCAGACTTTTTTGCTTTTTAGCATGTCTTATAATTCCTGGCTGAAAGCTGTATATGATATAAAAGGAACTGGGATAAACAGGTCTTTGATGTGAGGTTTTATATTTATCTGACTAGGAGTTAGATTGTGTTTACTGTATGCTGTAGCTGTAGGTATCAGAGAATAATATTTCCTCTAGGATCTTTTTTATGTCTATTCTGTTGTCTTTGGGTTTTCCTAGAGACTCCTCAAATAGAGCCTGAGGCCTGTAGTACTTTTAGCTGTAATCCCTTTTCTTATGCAGGAACCCTATCAATGCGATGTTAGGTGTAGGGAAAGAGAGGCATTCTGTAGTCCATGATTAGGTCTCAGTCTTTTCGTGAGCCTGAGTTGGGCATTTCCCTTCCCCCAGGTTAGTTAGGCTTTGGTAAAACCCCAGTCAGTGAGGCTCTGGTAAAACAGTTTCCCTCGACAGCAGGCCTTGTGAAGGAGAACAGAGAGCTCTGGGCATATTTGGGAGTGCTCACGTTCCCCCTGTCTGTTCCAGCAACATCGAGGATAGTGAGAACCTGGTGGGGCTGCAGGAGGTAAAACTCATGAAAGTGTGGGGCTCCCTGTGAAGTTTTTAACTCTCAAGCTAGTCCACACTGAATCTCCAGCACTCATCAATTAACAACTTTAAGTCTTTCTACTGATAATTGGCTCCAGATGGGCCTTCTGATTCTGGGCATCTGTTTTCAGGAAGCTACGATCCTCTGTATCCACCTCTTTGTCTCCTGGGGGCAGCAGTTTACCCTGTGACCTCAAGTCTCTGAGGGATCTAAGAAAAGTTGTCGATTTTCAGTTTAAGTTTCTTTCTTGTTGGGAAGATAGGAGTGATAACTTCCAAGCTCTTTATATGTCAGATTGGAACCACAATGAGAATAATAATCAGCTTCACAGATTTGTTGTGATAATGACGTTAAATGTATTAGATAAGTTAATATTTAAGGCATGGCATATAAGTAGCAGTTAATAAATGGCAGATATGTTTATTAATATTCCTAAAGCTGTTTGTTTGTTTTTTTTTTAAATGAGACAAAATCACTAGATAAAAAAAGTCAGTGTATGATCAGTGAATGTTGGAATACGGCAGGTGTTTCTCACTGGCCACTCTTCAGGGTGTGAGATCACTGCTCCAACTTGTGTCATCTGGAGAGCCCTGCCCAAATTTTCCCAAATGAAAATATTTAGTCAGTGTTTAGGCATCATATGAAAAAGAAAAGAAAACTAATCTTCATCATAAAGTGAAATATTCCAAATATTACCAAATTATCAACATTAAGTAAAAACATGAATGGTTCTTAAAAAATGCCAGTGCCTCAGTTACATTTCCTATGCAAAAGGACCATTCTACAGAAGGCCCTTTCTAAAGAAACTGGGTTAATATATGAAATACAAAGTCTGGCTCATAGGAGGCACTCAATAAATACAGGTTTTATCCTTAACCTAATCTCCTCCTTCCTTTCCCCTAGTGAGGCCAAATTAAAGTGAATTCTTCGAATTAAATGAAGAATTTTGAAAAGCAAGAGTGTAATTTAGTGAATTTGTCAATATTGGAAATTCAAAGATATTAGTATAGTTAATCTTAGTGTATTCTAATTTCTTAAACTATATCTGAATGTTATTATTTACATTTATTATCTTATACCCTCCATTTTATGACCATCAAATTATAGGGAGTATTATTTATAAGTGATATCTATTGAAAGCATCATCTGTGTCACTAAATACCAGAGATATCATTTGTCATTTCTCCTTGAGGGTAATAAACCATCTTTTCTTAGGGAGAAGAAAGGTGGTCCTATGGGAGATGCAGATGGTGCCTCAATGAAGACCTTGAGTCCCTTGAACGTTTCTTGTCTCTATCAATAAACATTTAACTACTTACTCAATTTTTTACCTTTTCAAACTATAAAACAATGTATCAATAGTGTAGCATTCCAGAGACATGGTGGTCCAGCACCTATCATCCAAAATTATCCACAAGTAGAAAGACATCTAGATCCTTGCTACTCATAGTATAGCCCATATACCAACAGCATTGGTGTATTAGCTATCCCCACTGCATAACAAATACTCCAAAACTTAACAAGGTAAACAACAAACGTGTTATCTCACAGCTTCTATGAGTCAGAAGTCTGGGCACGGATAAACTGAGTGACTCTGGATTAGGGTCTCTTCCAAGTCTGCAATCAGCACGTCAGTTGGGGCTGCTGTCACTTCAAGGCTCTATTCAGTGATCATCTGCTTCCAAGCTCACTCACATAGCCAGTAGCACTTGGCAGGCCTAGCGCCTTGCTAGCTGCTGTCCTGAGATATCAGTTCCTTATCATGGAGATCTCACAATAGGACAGTTCACAGCCTGGCAGATGGCTCTCCTCAAAGCAAGTGGGAGAGTATACCCAAGACAGAAAGCACAGTCTTTTTGTAACCTTTTCTCAGAAGTGACATCCCATCATCTTTGCCATATTCTATTCCTGAGAAACTAGTCCATAGGTCCAGTCTGCACTCAAGGGCAAGGAACTACACAAGGATGTAGATCCCAGGAGAGAGGGGGTTTATTGGGAGATATCTTAGAGGCTGTCCACCTGTATTGGCATCCACTGGGAACTTGTTAGAAATGCAGGATCACAGAACTAGTGAGGAGAATCTGAATTTTAACAAGATTCCAAGGTGATCCATATGTCAAGAAGCACTGCTCTAAGAAGCAAGGGCCATGTGCTTTATTCTGTTGCAGAGGCTGCTTCCTCACTTAATTTTACTCACTGGTTAATGTTACTTTCTAACAATTGCAAAGATTAATTTTCCTTGCAACTCAGTTCTCTCATACTCAACAAATAGGAAACAATGTAGGGTTCCTGTAGGACTACTGGGCTGCAGAGAGCAGATTAGAAAGAGTTGAGGGACTGAGGAAGAGAAAGGGAGCAAAAGGACTGTGCCAAACAGATCTAATGTCAATATCCAGTAATTACTGAAAGAGAAGATTGAGCATTTGTACAAGGAGGGACGTTCAGGACCATGGGAAAAAAGGACTAATGTCCTATTCCCTCAACAGCCCCTAAGTGCATTGCTGAATAATTCTGAATTAGAAATACTCTGTTTATGGTGGCGACCTCTTACTACTTAATTCTGCTTGGGTCTACTTCCTTCTGTTTACCAAGATAGAGAAGTTCACAGCATATTTTAGAAATTATAATATAGAAATGCAAATATTAAGTGAGTTTTAGACATCTTGATTATTCCCTTTCCAAATACATTTTATATCTCAATGATGCTTAAAGAACAATCTACATTCAGTATTTGAAACCTTTCCATAAAAAAACACTAGTAACTTTGGTATAAATATTTTATATCTCCCTCAAATTCTTCTTAGGGGAAAAGATAAAATTCCATTGAGCTTTTAATCCTCTATTAAAAAATGGCCTAAGGGGAAAAATGAAAATCTCTAATCTACTTATCACAAGCGCAGTAGACTAGGGAAAGCCTCTATTCTATACCTTCAGTGGTAGACTGGAGCCGACTCCTACTGGGGTGTGGGAGATGTTTGTTAAGTTTTTAGGAGTTTTATATACTAGTTTTTAACCACAGTCACAATTAAAACTTAAAGCATGTATATAAACCTACAAATTAATAATTTATATGAAAAAACAAAGGTAACAAATACTCAAAATCATCACTTTGTAATTATTTTCTACATTTTACGATTAATTTTTTTTTTTAGGTTATTTAAAACATTTGTTGTATCTACAGGGTTTTCACACTACATAATGCTGTGCTACTAAGGATCTCTTACCAACCCTGTTTAGTGACATCACATTGGTAGCTTGAAACTGGCCATGACAGGAGTATTTACAGCACAGAAATTGGAAAATGCTATAAATCAGAACTTGACTTAATTTTGTTGATTGTCCTCAAGACAGGGAAATGTTAATACTACAGATTCAGCTTAAAAGAGTGTCATGTCCTTAGCTATTACATTATCAAGAGCACAAAAAAAAATTGGTAAATACTCTTCATGCAGTCAAAAACTATTATCCAGTTCAGCAAAATTGCTCCCATCACTGACAAACCAGTAAAGTTCAGACGTAACCCGCGCTAAGGCTGAAACAGGCTTCAGTTTAATGAATATAATTTGTACTAGGGTGAAAAATACTTTAACAACAGATCACGTATCAGATTTAAGGATGAAAAATTATTTAGAAAAGAGTTAGTGGATTGGGATCAATTCTGTGTGTCAAATTATGGTTGAAACTGAAACCCCAAGTTGCTGTACATACAAGAATTCAACGAAAATGAACAAAAGCAGTCTCTGAGAATCAATTAGTTACAGTATATGGAATTTATAATGAAAGGTACTGTATATTTTAGTGTTATTTGTGAAGAGTGTGCTACACCCCTTTTGTATCAGAACAGTTTCTACTACATGCATGTATGCATGTTTGTGTGTGTGTACGTGTGTGCATGGTTTTGCCAGGGAGCCAATTATTCAACATCTACCAGCACACCACCCTGCCTCCTTCCCTCCCAAGGGAAACATGGCCACTACAAATCACGGAGGGGTACATTACCATATCCTAGTCTTCCATGTAAAAATATCATTTTAAGTTCTAAATTTAAAAAATGCACATGCAGAGAGAACATTTATTATAAGTTAGTGGAAACACTTCTTGGCTGGTCCGTGTTCTGCTACAAATGTGGGGAGTCCATGTTTTAGTGACATCATTCCAGATGAATTTCAGCTCAGGTGATTTACAGTCTCTTACATTAGCCAAAATTACACTTTGCATATACATATTAAAAGCTCTCAGGAAAACAATTTTCACTGTACTAGGATATGGAAAAGGAATTGACGTCATAGGCATCTAAGTATCAACTGGACCTAAAACCTGACCGAATAAGGCTGAAAAGCTCTCTGTCTTACTTTGGTAATCAGAGGACTCACCAGCAGACACTATACAGATCTCATGAGCAGGCCTGGTGGCAGGAATTTCTGTTCAAGATTCAGGGGAGTCACATGTGCCCCTTTCAAATAAACCAGATGCAGCATTCTAATTTATCAGAACAACATCAATCGGTCAGCTGTGCTGATGATAGTGTTTTTATGTAGTAATTTAGTCTTTGGGGAAATTACTCTTCTGTGAGGTTTTAAGAAAAAAGTGAACTGTTTTAGTTAATGTTCAATTCCACATAAAAACAACTCAAATGGAGGAAGACAAAGCCGACTGATGTAAAAATGGAATCCTTTGTTGCCCAATTCAAAACAAATTCTGTTGTAAACTTTGAACTGGCTAAGAAAGCAGAGGAAAGCTTTGGCAGAATAACACTGACCTGTAAATGCTACAGGCTCTTCTCCTAAAGCATTCTAAACCAAAAGCGATGGGTGCAAATATTGTAGAGTGTCTTCTCAGACTGTAAAGAGACGGCGATATCCTTATGGGTCCTCTGAGAGAACAGTTAGAGGAGTGCTTTAGAATTAAAGCTATTAATAAAACTGCTGGAAATTTCAAGGATGAGTAGGCAGAAAATCTTCTGTATTCATCAAACTGAGGATGAGGATTTGGCAAATTTGAAGAGGGAGCAAATTTAGACACGAGGAGGTTATATAAAGGGAACATCCAGATAAACTGGGATAAACTACTGGAAAAACAATATTCTAAGCACCTTTACAGTAGCTCTTTAAATGAGTACACATAGATGCTTTTGACTTTTTTTTTTTTTTTTTGTATATTTAGAAATAAATATGGCTAGAAAAGAGGCCTCCCACTAACTACAAATTTGAAAAAATGCTGATTGGTTTCTTCTACTTAGACACTAGGATTAGGGCATCACATTGAAAGGTAAATCTTATTTATTTTCCTTTCTTCATGTGCATGATTATGAACTTGCTTGCAAAGTAGCCTTCTAATTCATATAACAGCTTTCTGGACATTTGGGATTTGGGTCATGGATACTGTGGATTTTATAGTAGGGATTTATAACTGGGAGATGGCTTGCTTTTATCTGATTAGTCAATTCCCATAAATAAAAGGATAAAAATGGTGCAGGAGAGCTTTGTGAGAGAGATGAACACACGGCGCTGTGCAAGCCTGCATGATGACAAGGTGGAGTGAGCAATGTCCCTATTTGGCAGATCCATCCAGCAGCTCATGCGCACATTTCAGTTAATATATAGACCTATTAAAGATGATATGTATGTTTATCTTGGAGTAGACGCAAATACGATTTTTAGTGAAACTCAAATGGCAAGAGCTAAAATTACTATTACCACACAATTTCTGATAAGGTGATTAAAATTCACAGAGAGCTCAAACTTCAGCCATGAGTTTTTTACTAGCTAAGTAATTTGCCGGAGATGGAGCAGCAAATTGATTGGTCTGTCTCCTGTAGAGCTTGCATGATTCTCTAGTAGTGGAAACAATTTTGTAATCAAAAGGCCACAGGAATGACAAACAATCAGAGACTATGTTAGAATGAAGGGTAATCCTGAGACAATCTGATCTACAGAATCTTCTTAGCAAATAACATTTTCAATGAAACCTCAATATAAAAAGCAGACAAAAGTGATAGGTGGATTCCTCAGTTGAATTAAATCTTCATTATTGGGCAGAAATTAGTCTTTTTCACAGACTGCTTTCCTACCTTCACTGGATCCTGTGGCTCACTGGAGCTCAGAATAAACCCCCAGGATTCTTCTTCATGTATACGTTAGTTGTATATGCCAAGCCACCTTGCCCAAAGGTCAACAGGTAGACGGTGGCAGTGGCAGGCCAGAGCCCTGTCCTGTGTTCCTCACACCATCACCAAAGAAGTCAACTTAGTTGGCAACTCCCTGATTAAATGAAAATGTGACCACTTCCTCTCTTTCTTGGATTCCACTGAGCTAATTCATAGCCTTTGTATTCTTGTGGTATTAAAATGATAGTCTGGACAAAAACATAGGTCTGGAAAAGTTTGTTATTAAGAATATTTGCAAGATCTTTTCTGACCCACCTCCTAGAGTAATGGAAATAAAAACAAAAATAAACAAATGGGTCCTAATGAAACTTAAAAGCTTTTGCACAGCAAAGGAAACCATAAACAAGATGAAAAAACAACCCTCAGAATGGGAGAAAATATTTGCAAACAAAGCAGCAGACAAAGGATTAATCTCCAAAATATACAAACAGCTCATGGACCTGAATATCAAAAAAACGAACAACCCAATTAAAAAGACCTAAATAGACATTTCACCAAAGACATACAGATGGCCAAGAGGCACATGAAAAGATGCTCAACATCACTAATTATCAGAGAAATGAAAATCAAAACTACAATGAGGTATCACCTTACACCGGTCAGAATGGCCATCATCACAAAATCTACAAACAATAAATGCTGGAGAGGGTGTGGAGAAAAGGGAATCCTCTTGCACTGTTGGTGGGAATGTAAATTGATACAGCCACTATGGAGAACAGTATGGAGGTTCCTTAAAAAACTAAAAATAGAACTACCATATGACCCAGCATTCCCACTACTGGGCATATACCCTGAGAAAACCATAACTCAGAAGGACACATGTACCCCAATGTTCATTGCAGCACTATTTACAATAGCCAGGACATGGAAGCAACCTAAATGTCCAACGATAGATGAATGGATAAAGAAGATGTGGTACATATGTACAATGGAATATTACTCAGCCATAAAAAGGAATGAAATTGGGTCATTTGTAGAGATGTGGATGGACCTCGAGTCTGTCATACAGAGTAAAGTAAGCCAGAAAGAGAAAAACAAATATCGTATACTAACGCATAAATGTGGAATCTAGAAAAATGGTACAGATGAACCTATTTGTAGGGCAGGAATAGAGACATAGATGTAGAGAACGGACATGTGGACACAGAGGGGTAAGGGGAGGGTGGGACGAATTGGGAGATTAGGTTTGACATAAGTACACTACCATGTGTAAAATAGATAGCAGTGGGAACCTGCTATATAGCACAGGGAGCTCTGCTCTGTGCTCTGTGATGACTTAGATGGGTGGGATGGGGTGGTGGATGGGAGGGAGGCCCAAGAGGGAGGGGATATAGGTATACATATAGCTGATTCACTTCACTGTACAGCAGAAACTAACAGAACATTGTAAAGCGATTTGACTCCAATAAAAAAAAAAAAAGAATATTTGCTCTTTCAAGACCCCCCATTTCAATTTCTACCCTAGATCCAGTTCATTGCTTGTTCAAAAATGACATGAAATTTCAGGCTTCATTCAGTCTAGAGTTGAGAGACCTGTTAGGCTACATCCTAAAGCATGAGAGACTTATGAAGTACAAAGATGGAGTGCATTGCAATAACTGTAATGGCCAGAGTGGACAAGTGAAGAGGAAAAGAGGAAAGGACATTGACATCTGTTTGGATCAATGAATGAAAACCTTACAAAAAAAATTTTTTTGGTAATGTCCTATTTGTTTGTTCCCTTTAACTTTTTTCACCAAGTGTTCACAGAACAACTGCGCTGTGCTAGTATCAGTTATTACCTTGGAACAAACAGAGTAATGTTTGGAGTGTGATTCACCCCATGAAGTCCACTTCCTTTCAGAGATACTATCTTGTGATCTGTACATTTAAGCTAGGAATAACCTTGCCCCAGTTATTCAGTGTTTGAATTCTGTGAATGAATGGGAATGGGATTTCATACTGGATTTGCTTCAGTGTTGCAAAGCTCTTTCCTGAAGTTACCTTATTCTTTCCCTTCAAGTATCATATCACAGCAAAACCCAAGGGAGGGGCATTCCTGACAGATGGTTCAACCTGAAGCCATCATTCAGCCCTTGGACAAATACTAATTGTATACCTACTATGTGTCAAGCACTCTTGTAGGTCTTGGGCACAGAGTGGTGAACAGGACAGACCAAGTCCCCTTCACTGTGATGTTTACAAGCTCATGTGGGATACAGAAAATAATAAGTAAAAATAATAAGCAGGATGATTTCCACTAGTCATAAGTATTATGAGGGAACATAAAAACATAGAAATGTTGTGTACAACTAAGCATGGGGATTGGATACCATGATTGATCAGGAAGGGGCTCTCCAAGGAGGGGTCACTTAACCTCAGACAATGAGGAGTGCCTCCCAACTCCCAATATCCTCAGAGTAAAGCCCTGGGATCTTATATGACCTCAAGTGAGAAAACCACACATATTTCTGCCCAAGGGGCAAGTCTACTGTCTTTTTAATGGATGGCCAGACTTCCTAAGGGCTGACATAGTAACAGTGAGGAAAGGCAGGGCAGCTATTGGAGACAGAAGCCACACTGTGATTTAGTCTTGTGGTGAATTGTTCCTACTTTGAAGGTTCATCAGCAGTAGCATAATCGCACCTTAGTTCCAGGAGAAAGCAGTGTGAAGTGGCCTGGAGCGCCAGGTAATGGGCAGGAAGCCGTGTGAATCAGATGGCCCAGGGCTCCCACGGTGGGAAGCTGTTTACTCTCTCCCCAGGAGGACACAGGGTTAGACACAGTTAAGTCTGTAATCTGTAATTATCAGCCAGATCAACACGTTCTAAGTGACTTGCTTTCGTCATTTTTCCCCTAACAGTGGTTCAATGGCCTGTGAATGTTTGCTTTCAGAAGAAAAGAATTTTTTTTTTATTTAAATAAATCATTCATGGTCAAAGGAAGCTTTTGTCACTTCAGCGTCTACTCCCCTCTCATTCATATTGCTCAACAAAACTGAACAATTTTTATGTGATGCAGCCACTGTGTAGCTCAGACAAAAACTGCTGGAAAAAACTATCCTAAGTATGTTTTAACCCCCAGTTGACACAGTTGCTGGGAATGTGTATTATTATTGTCTCAAGAGCTGAACTTTCTCAGATCCTAAAATTATGACTATTTCCAAAAAAAAAAGCAATCCATGCATAAGACAGACCTTAAGAGATGGACGAAATGTAAGACATGGCTTCTTTAAGGAACTGAAAGCTTACCTGAAGAACCAGTGAGAAGACACAATAATAGGTAGCAACGTAAGTGTAAAAAATTAAGGTATACTGTTAGATACAAACTAAAAGGACGTAGAGGTTAAGCAGGCCAGCAGAAGAGGCTAGAATCAGCAAGTGGTGCTTGATGGAAGAAGTAGGACTTCAAGAATGGGGAGGATCTGGAGAACAAGAGAGTATTTCAAGTGAGGGGAGTAACAGTGAACACGCCCAGAGCTGGGCACACGCGGGAACATTTTCACAGGACAGCGTGGGCACGTGAACAAATGCAGCTGTGGTTCATTTGCGGGGCTGTCGGGAAATGGTCACACTTATATTGCACCATGCCTACACTGGGCACAGCAAGTTTTATCAGCTACAGATGCCTAACTGAAGAATTTTGTAAGACTTTGGCTCCTATTTATTTTCTAGGCTCCTCAGTGGATGTAAGCAAATTGTGGATGATCTGTAAATATTTGTTGTATCGCTTGTAATTTGAACAGTATCTTGATGACTCACGGAGTATGGGGAGTATTTGAATATGAAGACTGCCAAAAAACATCCTTCCCCTACACAACATTACTGCAAGGTCATTGAGACAGCACCACAAATAGAAAAGCATCTCAAGACTTACTAAGTTCTGCTCATGAATACCTCAGAGAGAAATGATTTTCATTGCTGACCCCCTATGCATTTTTGGTGCATTTCTCAGAGAAGATAAGGTAGTCACCCAAGTTACTTTATTTAATATCCTAGCAAAATTAAGGGTTTTTAAACTGTACTTCATGCTCTTTATATTTATACATACATACGTATATGTGTGCATATACATGCACACACACATTTCAACCTATAACCTTACATCTTTGAAGTCACTGTAGAAATTCCATCTGTCCCAATATCTGTCTATCATATTCACTCAATCCAAAGTTCCCCTTCAGTTATAGATTAACTCCTACCCAGGAAATATTTTTACAATATGAATGCATACATTTGAAGACAATAGGCTTCTTTCTCCCTTATGGCTTGAGTCACTCACGACTGAGTGCCTTTGAGAATTCTAGAAACCCACAAATCTGAATTAGTCCTGGGTCTTAAAGAGAGAATTAGCAAAGTCCAGCCTCTTGGGTTAAAGACCCCAACAGAAAAAACTGGAATCCCTTTCAAACCATAATGAGTGTGACTAGGCCCTCTGGTGGCCAAATTTGTCTCTGCCTCCCCATCCAGGCCCTGGCATTTTTGTAGGAGCCTTATTTCTTCAGTTCCAACAAGAACAAGGGCTCTCATGAGACTTCTTGCAGCCTCCCTTTCCCCACCTTCCCCAGAACCACCACACCCTTGATGTTAACATATATTCCCATTGAACTGTAGGGCCTACAAAGAAATTCTGCTTTGTGGCTGAGAAGACAGATTTCTCTGAAGTAACTTAAAACCATCAAAAAGACTATACACCTAGAAAGCCCTTTGGGGAGTTCTAGAACCTTCCCTGAGTCTCATATCCAATTTTGATTGGGACTGCCCTTGACAAATTTGAAGCAAATAATCAGATCTACAGAAAACATCTGTACATCCATTGTGTAGAGTGGATTGGCCTTGTGTATCAGCACACTTTTGGATTCAGGGAATATTAAAACACTTTGGTTCTTCTTAAAAATAAAAGCATTATTCAGCATTATATATTTGTCAATATAGTCATAAAAAGTACAGACCTTTTCTGTACTCTTAACTTTCTTTTTTGTAGATTTCAGTTTCTTCATCTATAAGATGGGGATAAAAATAATAATACCTATGGCACAGGGTTACTGTTATAATATAATGAGTGTTGAGGTTTTGTAATGGTGCTTGCCACAACATCACTCAAAAAATAGGAGCTGCTGCAATGACGATGATGATTCCTTAATTTATACACATTCCTCTTCTCCCCACCTCTCAATATCCACACACATAGTCTCAATTAACATGGATAAACTATTAATCTGGCCAGAGAGAGAATAAGTTTCTTGACAGAATCTGACATTCAATAGGTATTTCCAGGCAGCTTGGTTAGGGTCAGGGATGCAGTTGGAGTTTTTTTTTGTGCTTTTGGAGCCTGATTGGGGCTGACAGGAAGTGAGTTCTTTGATTAAGACTCCTACCATTGGTCAGCAGTTTTCAAAAAGATCCTGCACTCAAGTGAACTGGTATTTTATTCTATGAATTTAAAATCACGGACTGCAGAAGACAGAATTTAAATGCCTTTCGGGTCTTTCAAGAACATCGTATAACCGGCAGGTCTCTCCTCTCTCCCTGTCCTCCGTAGGTTAACCTCAGAGCCACAGACGGCAGGCTCATGCGCCAGTTGCTCCTCATCAATGAGAGCATTGAGTCCATCAAGTGGATGATTGAAGAGAAAGCCACCATCACCAGCCGAGGCAGCAGTCTCAGCGGCAGCCTGTGCAGCTTACTGGAGAGTCAGAGCACCTCCTTATATGGCAGCTACAACAGCCTCCATGATGGCAGCGACGGGCTGGATGGCATCTCCGTGGGGAGCTACCTGGACACTTTGGCAGATGACGTCCCAGGCCATCAGACCCCGTCAGACTTGGACCAGTTCAGTGACAACTCAGTCGTAGGGGACGCACACGCACTGCACAAGCGTCCCAAATTGGATTCTGAATACTACTGCTTTGGCTAATGACCCAGTTTTTTGCATGGGATTGGTGTGCAATTAACTTGTATTTATCCTTCTTCTCCGCTGCTATATTTTTGGTGTGATTTTTTAAAATATGACAACCTTTTAAAAAGAAGCTTATTTTGAACGGCTTGATGGTATTTCTGTTGCTCCTAGTATTTCTCACCTGGACTGATTTATCTTTGTCTCTCTTATGTCTCTATTTTTATTTATTACAGCGATTTTTCTCCCTTCTTTCACAGTGGCACAAATAAGGTAGGGGGAAAAGAATAAGCAATAATTATGTTTTTGCTTCTGTTTTCAGAGCAAGGGGTCAGGGATTACAAGATAAACTTTGCTAAATTTTACAATAAACCAAAGTCTGATACTAGCTAATTTTGTTGCTTGTATTCTTAAATGTTTCAAAGATTCATTTTTCAGAAGACGCTGAGGTTTATTACTGTTTGTATGTTAGGTTGAACAAAATGCTTGGGACAAAGCTAGGCATTATTTCTAGGCCACAATGTCCTAGCGTGAAATCAACAATACTGTTAGTCACACACTTCTCATGACAATAATTTGGAAGCCCCAACTCTATGCAATCTGTTCAGTTAAATTTGCTGTTCATAGATCAGCATTTTGTCATCAGTGATTCTAACTCAAGCTGTAGACTAAGTTGTGTAATTATATGTATGATTCTCCCAAATTTCAAAGAATAATTGAGATTAGGTATGGAGGTGATTAGAGGTTAAGGTGTCCTAAATTTAATAGTATTTTGAGATTTTGTTGATGCTTACTGCATGAATTTTACAATTCTAGGATATATAAAGACATAGATGCATACAATGGATGGATGGGTGGATGGATGGATGGATGGGTGGGTGGGTGGATAGAGTGGGAAGTAGAGTCACTCTTCCCTTAAGAAGTCTAATAGTCTAATAGATCCTTTCATCCTGGGATGGGTAAATAATCTCTTAATTTTCTGAAATGACATCTGAAAATATCACTCGTACTGAACATTTAGTTTTGATGTATTATTAATCCCCTACATTTCTTTTACCTTGATGATTCCTAGTGAGTGAATCTTATTGAGATTTCAAACTGTTCTTTGTAATGATATAGGTTTCTGCACTAAACACTTGACAATATGAATCAAAAAGTCTTTCTACTTGTAACTTTAAAATGCCTATACTCAAGAAATGATTTCCCCCAGATTTCCTTTGTTATTATACGTATTGCATACTTGTCAAATTTGTTCTTTCCAGGTTATATATTATTCAATTTCCAATTAATATAGACCCTGTAGGTTTTTTACAGTAGTCCTTTTTTCATAAATTGCTGATAAAATCCTCATCAACAACAATCTCATCATGTCAGGATTGTCTCCCTTCTGTGTTTGAGGAAAATGAAACACGCAGAAAGTAGGTAACTGGGTCAAATCTCCCAGTAAGTGTCAAAGCTGGGACTTAAACATGAGCCTGTCTTATTCTAACAGTAAAACTTGGTACCTATATTAGTTAAATAATAACGTATGGATGAGAAAGCAAACTTAACCCCTGACAAAAATAAAGTGACCATTTTTCTTCCAAATCAGTAGGACCTACATTTTTGAATATGAGCTTTTTGAGCCCTTTCCTGAAATCACATGTCCAGTCAGTGATGTGCTTATAGGTAAATCAGGGAGTTGGCCGCATGCCAGCTATTCCTCATATATTCCCCCCTTTCTACTTACTTTCATTTTAAATATAGTAAAGGCTGGTGGGCTGGCTATTTTATTTGTTTGGTTTTAATCTGGAATTAAGCCAAGCAATTTTTAGCACAGATTTTTTTTTTTTTACCATATTAAAATCCAAGAGCATGCATTATGATCTAGGAGATAAAACATCCTTAGAACCGAGACTGAAGAATTTCAAACAGAGGGTAATGACATATGTAACTGTATGTCTATAGCATTGCAAGGAGAACATTTCCAGCAAGAGAGAAGTAAGCAGACAGCAAGACTATAGGAGGCATCGAGGCTAAATCCTAACCTCTTCAAAACCTGAGATTTGTCTAGAGTAAGCCAAGCACAGGAAAGATGATTTCTGTCCTCAGATCACTGTTTCAGATTGTAAATTCAATATGGCCAATTTCTTTCACACCCTCCTCTTACCAATCAGCTTCCCCTGCTATCTGTCCATCCTAAACCCTCTATAAATTTCCTCCCTATAGAAAGGAAATGAACAAGCATGAGTATAATATGAGTGAAATGTGTAGAATAGTTTTCATTTATGCATCTTATTTTAAGGGACCTATAATGAACATTGGAAGAACACTTGAGAACTTTTTTTTGGCTCTATAAATTTCACTGTTGTATGTGCTTTACAGTTATTCCTATTTTTTTGGTAAAAGATACCAAATATAGAGTCTATAATTTAGACATATGGAGTAACATATAAGCCAACAATGTTTTGATAGTTGATTTTACTAAGAGGAGGGGAATATGCAACTAAACAACACTAATTATTGACCTATTCATTGGTCTCAAGAGAATGAATGCATTTTCAACTAAAGAATTCCCATAACAAATCTATGACCTGGAGCATTTGATATTTGATCTCTGTCAGTACCATGAGGAAATGGGGTAAAAAGTTAAAGTGCCTTCAAACTATTCTGCCTGCACTGAGTTGTGTTCTCCCAGAAAAATGGAATTTTCCTCAGTTACAGTAACCTCTCCGTTTTATGGACTTGTCTGTTTTATACTGGGAAGAAGATAAGATAATTGGAGGTAAGGAATTTAGACAATTTAAAGCTATTACATTTTTGGAGTTTTGAAAATAAAGGAACTCAAGATAACCAACTTAGAAGTCTTAACTTCAAAGAAACTTCAGTATTTATACTATGTCAGCCCCAAATTGCATAGCATCAAGTTCTAGGTATTTGCCAACCTTTAGAAATGCAATATGATCCTTTGCTGCCCGGTGAATTGTAAAGACACTTGGAGCTCCACGAATAATGTCAATCAGGCATTTTGATCCCTGATCCCATCAAAATACAATCACCACCATGATGCCCAAATAAATGGTTATTTTGAGGTCCTCATCTCATTGATATCTCAGCAGCAGTTGACACATTTGATCACTGCTTTCTTGAAAGACTGTCTTCATTTGGCTTCCAGGACATCCCTCTCTCTTGGATTCCCTCATTCCCCACTGCCTGCTTGTTAGCATAACTCTGTTGCAGCTTCTCTTCATACTCCTGACCTCCACACACAAGAGTGTCTCTTGGCTCAATTCTGGCACCACTTCTTTTCCGAAATTATTCCCCTGGGGATTTCATCCAGTTCCACAGCTTTAGATGTCATCTACATGCTGAGATTCCTCAAAGTATATCTCTAGGCTCAGTCTCTCCCCTGCACTCTAGCCTACTGCATCTATCTGACCCCACGGCATCTCTACTTGATGTCTGATAAGCGTCTCAATCTAAACATAACCAAAATTGAAATTTTGCTCTTGTTCTGTAATCTTCCCCAGTTTGGTAAAGGATGGCTCTAATTATCAAACGCTCAGCCCAAATCCTTGAAGTCATTTCTTAAGTGCTCTCTCTCACACCACATCCACCATATCCAATCTGTCATGTAAATCATATGTGTTCTACCTTAGAAATATATCCAGAATGAGCTATAGATTTTCATAGTACCCCTGTTACCACTCTAATCAAGTCAGTGTCACTTCTTCCTGGGACTATTTCAATAGCCCTGTCTTGTTTCCTGGCTTCCACCCTTACCTTCCCACAGTTAATATTCAACATAGCAAACAGTAATCTTTTAAGAAACAAGGCAGAATTTTTGCCAGCCTCTGTACCAACCCTTTAATGTACTTCCATCTCTAAGCATAACCCAACTCTGTAGCACAGACTACAAAATCCTATGCAATCTGTCATCTTTCCACCTGTCTGACTTCATCTCATACCATTCTCCACTCTCATTGTGAGCCTCATTTACATCCTTACTATTCTTTAAAAATCTCAAAGTCTATGCAAGTCCTTACCTCAGAATCTTTGCACTTCTCATTTCCTCTTTCTGAAATGTTCCTCTCCCGAATATTCATAAGTTTTGATTCCCCAGTTCTTTTTGGTCTCCAACCAAATGGCAAGAGGACTCCTTACATAGCACACCTGGAACATGCTGCCCTTACCCTGGTTTATTTCTCCTCAGATCATCACTTGATACATAATTTTTGCATGTACTCTCTGCTTCCCCACACTAGAATGCAAGATCTTTGAGAACAAGAACTGTGTTTTGTCCACCACCATATGCTTCCAGACTCCTAGTAATCCCCAGGACACACACACACACACACACACACACACACACATCAGTCAGCTCTGGGGCTGCAGTATGTATGACCAGTCCTATGAATCACCTGGATAAAGTGAGGACTCAACAAGTATTTATCAAACGAATGAATGAATGAGAGAATGGGTGACTGAGTGGCTGCATGAACAGGCAGACACATCCTTAGAGACTGCTTCCTAATCCAGGATGCTGAGTGCTCCCCAAGAAAGTCATTTGCGACTTTCCTACTGAGTGCTCCATGACAGAGCCACACCCTCTAATTTTCCTCCAAAGTGTCTTATAGTAGACACAAAATACATTTTTTTTTGACTAAAGCAATTATTAGTTTTCTGAGTGCCTTCTAGGTACCAGGCAATAACTGTGCTAGGATCAGATGATGAAAAATGGAGGAAAGTACCAACCATGCCCTCCAGGAACTCATTTGTGTAGCATGTTCTTTGGTAGGAAAAAATAATGGCCCACCCCCTCCATCTCCCAAAGATGTCATATCCTAATTCCTGGAACCTGTGAATGCTTTCCATGGCAAAAGCGACTTTACAGATGTGATTAAGGTAAGGATCTTGAGATGGGAAGATGTCCCTAGATTATCTGGGTGGGTACAATGTATTTATGAGGGTCCTTATAAGGGAGAGGCAGTACTGTCAGAGACAGGTGTGATATGTTACACTGCCGGCTGTGAAAGAGGAGAAAGAGCAGTGAGAAAAGAAATGCAAGAAGCTCCTAGAAGCTGAAAAAGGCAAAGGAATAAATAGCCCCTAGAACCCTATTGACACCTTGATCTTAGCCAAGTAAGACCTGTTTTGGACTTCTGACCTCCAGAATTGTAAGACAATAAATCAGTGTTGTTTTAAGCCACTAAGTTTGTAGTAATTTGTTAAAGCAACAATAGGAAACTGATACAGATTTTGGTAACTGGAAGTGGGATACTGCTGTAACAAATACCTAAAAATGTGGAAGTGGCTTGGAATTGAATAAAGGATAGATACTGGATGAATTTTGAGAAGCATGATAGAAAAAGCCAAGATTGCTTTGAATAGACTGCTAGGAGAAATACGGATTTTAATGACTCTGCTAGTAAAGACTCAGAAATAAGAACAACAGTAGAGAAAAGCTATATTGTCTTAGTGAAAAATTAAATCATCATAATCTGACTCTTGCAAGAAAGGACAGTAAAAGCATTGCTAGTAAGGGCTCAGAAGGAAATAAGAAACATTCCAGGAAACTGGCAGAAAGAGAATTCTCATTATGTAGTGGCAGAAAGTTTAGCAGATTGTGTCCTACATTTATATGGAAAGCAGAACTTGTAAGTGATGAACTTGGACATTTTTTCTGAAGAGATTCCCAAGAAAAGTGTTGAAGATGTTGAAGATGTGGCTTGGTTTCTTCTTGCTTCTTATAGTAAAATGCAAGAGGAAAGAGATAAGGAAGAGGGGAAGAGCTTAATCAAAAGGGAACTGGGACTTGATGAAATAGGAAATTCTTAGCTATCTAGATTGCAAAAGACACTACAATTAGGAGATTCACTGTTGAGAAAGAGTGTTTTGGTGGGAAAACCAAGAGTGTGTCTGGACAACCTTTTCCTAATGCCTCAGAAGAATCCAAAGGTCAGAGTATTCAGTCACAGTGAGGACTCTTTGAAGAGATCAGGCATGTGACTCATGGATCCCCTCAACCATGCCAGCAGAAGCCAAAAACAGAGATGGAATTCTCTAAGAAAGTCCTGTGGAGGGGCTTTTTATCTAAGGTATTGAATTCCTGTGACATACACAGGAGACTCATAACGTCCTTGATAATTTTATACCAGCAAAACCATTGCCATCTTGGACTGAAAGGGATAGAGAAGTCAAAATGAAAGAGCTGTAGGAACCCCAAAATTCCATAGGGAGGAGACAGGCTGATAAAGCTATTCAGCTGCAAATACATGCTACCCTTGGTGGAAAAGGGAGGATGGCTCCAAGGGTGGAACCTCAACCTCAGAGGGAGGAGTCATAAGCCCAGAGGACAGAGCTGACGACCAAAGAGGATATTCTCAGGCCTTGAAACCTAACGTTCATGTCTCAGCTGCATTTTAAAATTGCTCGAGAATGGTGACCCCTATTTTTCTTTCCCTTCTTTTTCCCCCTTTTTGAATTGAAATGTCTCTGACTGTTATTCTATACCTGCCCCACCACTGTATTTTGGGAGCAAATAATTTGTTTCTTGAGTTTCATAGGTTTGCACATGGAGAAGAATTGTGCCTTGGGAATGGATTATACCCGAGCCACACCCATATCTGATTTAGATGATTTAACTGAAGAAATGTGGGACTTTTGACAAGATGCTGTGTTGAGTTGAGGCATTTGGGAATGTTGAGATGGAGTGAATGTAATGTACATATGAGATGGACACACACTGCAGGGGGACAGAGAGCAAACTTTGTTATGCAGTGTAATGACCCCCGCCAAAGCTGTCTACCTCCTCATCTTCAAAACCTGTGAATATGTTACTTAACTAATACAATGCCTCTACCTAAGTCTTTCTCTGCTGTAGCTCTGTGCTTTTTTTTTATTACCCAAGAAGAAAGTAGATACCTCAACAAGAAAGTTCTGGGCTAAATTATAAGAGAGGGGACAATAGGATTTGGCCAGCTACCCAGAATTTTCACAAATCATGTTTTAAGACAATTCATGTGGGACCAAACTCCCATTCCTTTTGACTTCATGAATAAATATGATGAGTGCTATAAATATGCTTGGACTCCTAACAGCTAAAGTGACACCACTTGAAACCTACACTCTGGGAAGAAGCCCTAAAAGTCAGATCTTCCTAAGAAGTACTTAGGACATTTTGTGGGGGTGATTTGAACCATATTACATGAACCGGTCAGCATGTGCTCTGTAATCTCCCTACCACACTGGTTAAACGGGAGATCAGCCATCTTTTAAAACTGGGTTTTTAATTTCAACAAGATAATCTTCATTTGCTTATTTCCTCAGTGATTGTTATGACTCATTCAGAGTTACCCTTCATCTTGAAGTGTTTGTCATTTGATGGCCATTTGTTTGAAGAGTGGTTGAGCTTCAAATACATTTTCTGTACTGTCAAAATGGATATTATAACAATACTTATAATTATTAGTTTCAATAAAATGCATTTGTAGTCAATAATGCTGCCTCCGTTTCTCCATATTTTAAATACCACCTGAACCACAGCCAAAAAATTTTTTAAATCTCTAAACTATTTTTAGTTTTTTGTCTTGCTTATATAAGAGCTTATAATCTAAGGAGGAATGAAGACAATTACAATACAGTATGACAGTTGCTGAATAAGAAGCATGGTCTAACGTGGAAAGTGGTATTGTTGAATTAATGTAAAATCTGTAAAATATATCCTTGGGAAATATCAAAAGTATATCTTAGGGAGATTTATTTTATTCATTTTCTCATTACTAAGGGAGACATAGTATAATTCAATTATCTCTGCATAAATCTTTCCACTATTAAATCGTGTTTAATCCTGGACCATTTTCCAAGAGAAGTATTTAAGATAATGCTAATAAATTGGTGGTTTGGAGTTTGTCAATAGATTCCTTGCTAACACAGCATCTATTTGTTACTTGTTCCAAGGGGATAGGTTTATTGAACAGAATCAGAATAAAAACTAAAGAGAATGAGAATACCTATTTCCATGATTACTACCAGATACTGAATACCAGAAACTGCATCTCATGGAATTGAGAATATTCTTCTGCTGAGGGTTGTCTAATGACCATGGGTACAGTAGCAAATCCATGCTATTTTGAACCCAGCTAAATCTCTAAATAAATTACTGAAGTTCATTCAAATAGTAATGGTCAGATCTAAGATTCTAACTTAAGCATTACAGACCCCAAAACTTACAGCGTGCAGATTATAGCACAAAAATATTATGCTTAACTCAAAGTACCTTTTCTTGGCCTGAGATGTACCAAAATAAGATCTGTCTGCATATAGTTATATTTATAGCTAACATGTATTGTTATGGTCCAATATCATGCTATCTGTGTTTTGCAAAGCAGAAGAAGGATTTCTCAGAGTAAGTATGGAAATATAATAGTGGTATGAAGGAAGGAGAGAAAAGGAATTAGAATTCGATTTGCACAGGGTTTTAATTCCTTGCACAGCAGAATATAGTTTCTGTTTGGATTTGGTTGACTGGTACATCCATCTCACACTATTTCTATGCAACCACAGTTACCATTGCTTAAATGTTTAGTAGAGCATTCCCATAAATGTTAAACCACACTCTTTCAAATCTTGTCACCTATTATTCTGGATTATTGTGTAGCATGCTTAACCTAAGGCCTGGTCAAGCCAAACCAGAGCCAGTGCTGGGATCATATGACATCCACCTGTATTTATGAGTGCTAGTTAAATTCCAAACATTGCCTCAAGTTGGCATTCCTTCAAGTCATTAACATCATGCCTGTTTGTCCGATGTGGGAGAAAGAATTGTCAAAGCCTGCGTTATTTCATTCTTTACTAATGAGGGATCATGTACCAATAGAGAAATGCTTCATTCTTGATGTTTTTAGATTATTCTCAGAGTAATTTACTACAATTATTTTTACATCAGCCAAATCCACCTATAAATCAAATATAGTTTTAGCTATTAACTCTGCATTTTTTCCCTCTCATGCAAAGGAATATATGTGAGAAGTCAGAAGACCTCCTACTCCTTTATAGCTGATGCATTCCAGCTCCTTATCACTTTCCCTCCCCTCAAAGCATTATCTTTGTGTTTTTTTTAATTGAAGATTCTTTGCAAATTTGCTAGTGATGACTCTCTCAAACCATCTGAAAATTTTGTCCCTCACAAAAAACGAACTGAGGTGACTGTATTCTTCTGGACCCTCAAAGATCTGATATTTTTTTTAATTCAGAGATTATATGATGATGGATCTTGAAGGGCTGCTAGAGGGCATAAAGAATAATCTATCATTCTGCAAATAAGAAAATGAAGCATTCTTGGGCAGCTTGTACCACATGATAGACAGTGTGGCCAAGTTGTCTTTCTGAATTATGTTTTAGAGAATGATCTGATCTACACTTGCTGCAAAGAATGAATGGCTTAAGGTTTTTTGAGGCAAAACAAACAAAAATAATGAATTCTACTTAAAATATGAATAATGTAATACAAAAAAGGGAAAAGAAAGACATTTAAGAAGCAAAATGGCACAGTCACTAACCTACAATTAAGGGGTGGTATAAAGTGTAAAGACTCTGGTTTCAGAGTGTTTCCCTTCTGCCAATTACAAGATGTATGAACTTTGAAATAACTAACTTTACTTCTCTGTGCTTCAGTTTTCTCATTTTTAAAATGGGCATAATGAAATCTGCCTCAGAATTGTTTGGAAAGGGCTTGAAATATGACCTAGCACACAGAAATGCTTGATAAATTATGTTATTACCATTACAATAACTAGTTAAGAAAAGGAATCTCTTTATAATGAAGGAAGAAGAAATTAAGGGTGACCTATTAATGGTCATATAATATAGGTACATGTACTGTTGTATGACCAATCCAATAATCATTCCCAACTAACTTCTCTAATGACGACCCCTCCTGCAGAAGTTAAATAACCACCCTTGTAGCTAGGCATGGCCATGGGACAAAATTTTGGCCAATAAGTTGTGAGCAGAAATCTGACAAGTGTTTCTGGAAACCCTTTTGCTGACTTTCAGTTGTTTATATAAACCATTCCTGAACTCAGAACATTTTGAGCTTCTCACATCCTTATTTCCTATGGCAATTGTCAAACTCTTGCAAGAAAATGCATTAAAAGTGCAACTTGAATGTTAGGACTGTTAACACAAAATGCCAGCGGTGAATTAGACAAACTGAACACAGTTGTTTTTCTTTCGTCCTCAGGGTCACAGTAATACAGCTAATAATTCTGGGTTTTTTTTTTTTTAAAGCAAAACAAGCTTTTGCCTTTATAATACATGCTTTAGAGTAAGAGTCAAGTCTTCAGAATGATGAAAAGGTGCTAAATTCAGATTCTGTTTTTTTCAAATTTAGTTTTTGGAAACCAATCAAGGTACACAGAGAATTATTTAGACATCAATATTTTCTGAAACATTGTTAATTTGCTGTCTCAAATTTCACTTGGAGCTATGTTTAAAAAAAGGAAAAGGAATATTTATATGTCACTTTTTTTCTTTTAGCTCCCTTAAAGATTTAGTAACAGAAAACTCATGATTTATTTTGGTAGATTTATTATAGAATGAAAAACAAAGCCAATATAAATATGAATAGAGTTTAAAATGTAACTATACCTGACCCACTTTTCCTACTAGGTTTATCCTATCAATCAATGAGAAAACAATAGTTGGCAAAATGATGGCTAGTGATACCATTTAGAGTCACAGGTACCACTTATCATAGAGTACATTTTAATTCAGTGGGAGTTCAATGATTTATTTTTTAAAAATCTATCATGACACTACATTCTTCCACATGTTTACTACGTATAGAACTTTGGAACATTAAAATTCTTGTGGATTTTCAAATTTTTGTGGAGGTTTGTGTTCCTAAGAAGGAAAGTCTATCCTATTTCACATTATACTTAGGTTCCCTTTGAAGAAGTAACTACAAAACACTTTTTATGTATAACTTCCCTTTAGTCATAGTTATTCTATAGTTATATACTCTTAACATATTCCACCTAAGAGCTTTCTATTGCAGAATAATTCCCTTACCTTAGCATTCATACCTACAGTTTTATCTGCCCATGTTAGCTTTGCAATGTAAGAGCACTCTTCCTTCCCAATGGGAGGAGTAAAACGACGAGAACTATCATAAAGATCTAAGGGATAAACCAGATAATAACATCATCACTGAAGATTTTCTTAATAATCAAAGCCAATAGTAAAGCCAATAATAAAAATTTGCAAAGCCACAAATCATGCTCAACAGCCAAAGTCAAAGGACCAGGGAGATAATCACAAAAAAAACCATGTTAGAGAGCAAATCAGGATACAAAGCTAAAAGTGTTAAATCTTGGCAAAGGAAACCAGGGAAAGAGGTTAGGGTTCAAACGGGGAAAAGGAGTAAACTCTCATCTGCTATCCAAAACACTGGGCAGTTCTAAAGACCAGCAAAAGCATGGCTCATGAGTGAGTCAAGCTAGATAAATGCAGCAGGGAAAGGCCACACCCACTATTCTCACCTTGAACATTGGTCTGCCTATTCTCTGAGTATACCTTGAGAATACTATATCCATGTCTTTGCTTTTCCTTCCCCGTGCTCAAGAATGCCTTTCTTTTTGTTCTCTGTCCATCCAAATCCATTCATCTTTGCAGATCTATCTTCTCCAGGTAGCAGTCAGCTTTACTGCAGTATTTACTGACTGTACCACGTGCTTTGGAACTTAAGAATTTGCTAAAATATGATGTGAGTATATGTGTATATGAGCATATATATGTATAAGTGATTTGATGGTAGAACCATAAATTTTTAGCTCCTCATTGCCTATGTTACATATTTCATAATATTCATTCTCAGTATATGTTCAACTGATATTTCTACAAGTAAATTAGTTGAATTTTTATTTGTAAGCCCTACCAAATAAATAAAATTTCAGTCATTAAAATCAGTAGAAAAATTATTCATACCATCAACATATTGCCATTAATTAAATTTTCTTCAATAGGTGGTAAAAAATATATAAGAAGAGAAACAAAAGGTGTCAAAGAAAGAAACAATGGGAAGTTTTATAAATATTAAATTTAAATTCAGAACAGATTCAAAATTCAAAATGGATTAAAGACTTAAATTTAAGACCTGAAACCATAAAACTTCTAGAAGAAAACATAGGGAGTAAGTTCTTTAACATCTGTCTTAGTCACACTTTTTTGCCTATATCTCACCAGGCAAGGGAAACAAAAGCAAAAATATTGGACTATATCAAACTAAAAAGTTTTTCCACAGCAAAGAAAACTATCAGCAAAATCAAATGGCCACGTGCTGATGGGAGAAGATATTTGCAAACTATATAACTGATAAGGGGTTAGTATCCAAAATACACAAAGAATGCATACAACTCAACATCAAAAAAATAACACTATTAAAAAATGGAAGAGGATCTGAAGAGAAATTTTCCCAAAGAAGACATACAGATGGACAACAGGCACATGAAAAGATATTCAACATCACTAATCATCAGGGAAATGCAAATCAAAACCACAATGAGATATCATCTCACATCTGTCAGAATGACTATTATCAAAAAGACAACAAATAACAAGTGTTGGTGAGGTTGTGGAGAAAAGGGCACCCTCCTGTACTATTGTTAGAAATGTAAATTGGTGCAGCCACTATGGAAAATAATATGGAGATTCTTCAAACAATTAAAAATAGAACTACCATATGGTCTAGCAATTCTACTCCCGGGTATTTAATTGAAGAAAACAAAAACACTACTTAGAAAAGATATATGCACCCTATGTTCACTGCAGCATTATTTACAATAGCCAAGATAGGGAAGCAGTCCAAGTGCCCATCAATAGATGAATGGATAAAGAAGATGTCATATATTTATACAATGGAATATTAGCCATAAAAAGAATGAAATCTTACCACTTATGACAACATGGACAGACCTAGAGGGCATTATGCTAAGTGAGTAAGTGAGAGAAAGACAAATACTGTATGATTTTACTTATACATGGAATCTAAAAAACAAAACAAATGAACAAACGTAACAAACCAGAAACAGAGTTATAGACACAGAGAACAAATAGGTGGTTCCAAAGGGGAAGGGGGTAGGGGGAGGGAAGAAATAGGTCAAGGAGATTAAGAGGTACAAACTTCTAAGTTGCAAAATAAATGAGTCATGGGTGTGAAATGTACAGTGCGGGTAATATAGTCAATAACTATGTCATATCTTTGTATGGTGACATATAGTAACTAGACTTATCATAGTGATCATTTTGAAATGTACAGAAATATAAAATCACATTGTTTTGTAACAGGAACTAACACAGTGTTGTAGGTCAATTATATTTCAAAAACAAATAAACTAACAGATAAAGAGATCAGATTTGTGGTTACCAGGAGTCAGGGGCTGGGGGAGGGGGAATCAGATGAAGGCAGTCAAAAGGTACAAACTTTCAGTTATAAGACAAGTACTAGGGGTGTAATGTACCATATGACAAATATAATTAAATGTGGCTTATGTTACATATAAAAGCTGTTAAGAGAGTAAATCCTAAGAGTTCTCATCACAAGAAAAAATTTTTTCTATGTTTTTAATTTTGCATCTATATGAGATGATGGATGTTCACTAAAGTTACTGTGACAACCATTTCATGATGTTGGTATGTCATTATGCTGTACATGTTAAACTTACACAGTGCTTTATGTCAATTATATCCAAATAAAACTGGAAGAAAGAACTATGAAAACAGAAATAAAAGGTATCAAAGAAAGAAACAATGGGAAGTTATATAATATTGTGATTAGAAAAGCCAAAACTATCAAATAAAATTTTTAATTAATAAATAAGTTAATAAAATGAATGACTAGATCAATAATTTTTAAATATATCATTTTGTTATATGCCAGAGTCATTTCAGAGATGTGCCAGGAGATATCATTCACAATAAGATTATATAAAGTAATTAACAGTAATTTTAATGAGAAATTATTTGACCTACTGAAAAAAACTATGAACCTTTCAGAAAGACAATATAAAAGTTGAAAGAATGGAAAGATATTATAAATGTGTAAATTATTTCCAATTAATTTGCGTTTATGGAACTAAATAAGCAGGTGATATAGACTGCTGTAGAAGAAAAAAACAAACAGGATAAGAATTAAATCAAGTAGGGAAGACTGGGCAAAAATATGAGAGAATATATTCAGCAAGGAAGAAATTCCCTACCACATAATAAACCTCTTTGGATCTATAATAATTAAAACAGTGTATTGCTGGTACCAAAAAAAAAAAAAACTTCTGGAAGAAAATAGATAAAATTACACATAAAGATTTAATATTTACAAAAAGAAGCATCTGAAAATAATGGGAAAACAGTTTATTTAATCAGTAACACTGAGATAACATGTTAGGAATTTGAAGACAAAAATATCTTTTAGAGCTACAACTTATAGTATAAACCAAATTAATCCCATGTGCATTAGAGTGTCAGTTTTTAAAATAACCATAAGAGAGCTAGAGAAGAAAACATTTTAAATTTCAAACATATTGGATAAAAATCAGATATTAAAACAATAAAAAATGTATATGTAAAAGCTACAAGTCTGAAATTTAGAAAAAAGATAAATAGATTGAGAAAACTAATTGCAGCAAATAGAATAAAAAGAATATAACTACAGAAAGTAGCTCTATTGGGAAGCTCTTATCAATTATTTATTATTGTTTGGTGCTTGTGATCTTTATTTATGATTCATTTGAAATTATTTCAAATGAAATTATTCTATAAAGCAAGACTAATTGAAAATTCCATAGTTCCAGAAAAACTAGATAAGATAACCAGTTATTATTGAAACCTAAGATTTACAATGTTTTCTTTCATGCTCTGAGATTGTCACAAAAGAATATCTTATCTCTAGCCATGAAAAGACTTTTAAAAACACTAGTCAAAAGCTATCAGCACTAAGAATTATTTTTCTATCTGCACTAAGAATGATTGAATCTTTTTAACTTAGTGCCAAACACACTGTAGATACTCAATAAGTACATATTATATTATTTATACCATAAAAATATCCCACTTACAAGTCATTTTCCAGAAAGCCTTTTGAAGTTGTTTGGTTAGTTTAAAATTTGATTTTGTATAATATGACTTTGTAATTTGTAATAATAATGCTTTTTTATTCCTTAGACTGGCACAATTACCATTTCGATTTGTACATTATTCACGTGTGGCTCTGCTTGGTTAGAATTAAACTCTAAGTTAAGTGGCTCTCACTGAAACTGCCCTCAGGGTAGAATGTCTACATCCAGCTGTTTATGCTTGCTTTCTTTCTTCTCTTAACTCACCAAGTTAACTGCCATTTTAGTCTAAATCAAATTCTCACAAAAGAACTGAAAACCTCCTTTTAACCCCGAGAGTCTAGTAGAATTTCTTGAACTTGTAAAGAGAAAAATATGCTTATATACAAATAAAAGAAACGATAGGAAGCTGATTTCTGTGTGGTTTTATGAATTAAAATATTATCCTATATTAAGATTTCTGACAAAACATACGATATACAACTAATCTATTCTGGGTCAACACTCACACCTTTGGAAGAACAGCAAGAGAATGTGGGAAGATGAGAAACAGCTTTTGTGAAAACAAATCTAATCTTTCAAGTGGTCATTCACTCAACAAACACATTTATGATATGCTCTAACTGAGGTGGGTGCTGTGTTGGAGGTTAAGCTAACAAGGAAAAGGCATAATTTGATTTTGAACAGTTCACAGTCACATAACAATGATAAAGTATGATAAGTGCTGTAAGAATGTGACAGAAATCACAATAATAAAAAATACAGGTATTTGTCTTTCTCTCCACCTTCTAAGGATTATCATTTGTAAGCAAGGCCTGATTACATGGCTATTGTTTTTCTAAGGGTCATGGCTGGAGCTGCAACACTGGTGAGCCCAAAGAGGCATTGACTAGCTTTGAGGTTAAGATACAAGTATCTGGGAAAAAAATTTAAGAATTGGTGAGAAGACTGGAGGACTGGTGACAATGATGGAAGGGAGACATTAGAAAAGAATAGTCAACTTGCGATGCAATAGAGAATTAGAGAAAAACTAAGAAAGGAAGAAGCTGTCATAAAGGGTAGATCATTAACTGGTAAAGAAAGAGGCAAATCTATTTTAGGAAGTACTACTGGGTTCTATGTGGTGCAGCTGTTACGTAGCTAGTCAGACATGAGCGGGTCCTGCCCCATCCTGGATGGGTTATCCCCCACTTGGACACGTGATCAGAACACACCCAGAGATCCTCCCTCTTGTGGTCAAGGACCACTACTAGGTTTCCAGCCTATGAGGACCAAGCAAGATAAAACCGCCAGCACAGGCTGATGCAGGCACACCAAGACCTAAAAGGTGACTCAAGGTAACCTGGGGTTCATTATGCCATATTTGTAATAAATTAGCATTGCGGCTTTTGCTCTCCCCACACCCATCCCTATGGGTTTCACTTGGCTGCTTATGTGTTAGCACCTGTGCACTAGGAGAAACATTACATAACCTAAGCTCTCAATCAACTTGTCAGTCAAATGATGCAAGACACAGGGAGGGACCACCACTCTAAAAAAACCCAACCCTACTCCATTGCAGGGCTGCTTCTGGTTTCCAGACGGCCTGCTCTCATCCTTTCTCCAGAGTGTAGTTACACTTCTGCTTAATAAAACTCTTGCTACTTAAAACTACTCTCTGCCTCGCAACTGAATTCTTTCCCTTGAGAGGGCAAGAACCAAGGAAACTGTCATTCCGTCAGTAACACAATTCCTCCTCCGTGATATCAAAAATCCTTCCATAACAATGAAGGTTACTCTTCAATCCTTTTTTAGAAGGATTTTTTAGAAGAGTTTGAGTGCTTCTCCGGGAGCATCTACATTTGAGATTGGACTTAAGGTTAGCTGAGTAGTTCAAGATGGCCTACAACATTTGCTTGGAAGTTATGTTTGAAGTGTTATGGGATAAGAGAAGAAAAAGCTGCCTTATTCTGAAAATAGATGAGTGATGTTTGGAAAAGACTTCATAAATGTAGTCTTTGAACAAAAACTTAAAGATGTCAAAAAAGGAGAACATGTGTGAAGGAAGGCTGATGAATTTCCAGTTTAAATGTAATGGGTGAAATTTGGGAAATCAGACATGACAAGACTAATGATGGCATGCAATAGGCAGTAAATAACATCATCTAAATTTTAGTACCTAAAAAAGCAGGAACCACTGTATTCTGATAAGAATCTCTAGATTTAACTGCCAGATTAAAGGAAATCTATGAGGAGTATGTTAAGGCACATGAAAGTGAAATCACCCAAAACCAGGATATGGACATTATATAAAACAAAAGGCCAGGCTTCTCTAAAACAAAAGAAAGAGGGAGAATTGTCAAAGAAAAAAAAAAAAAGACTTAAGAAAAATAAGAGCCAAATACAATATGTGGACCTTGTTAAAGCTAAATTGACACAAACCAATGGGAAAAAAGTTTTATTTGAGAAAATTAAGGAAATTGCATGTGAGAGAATATGAAAAATTAATGATAATTCTTTTAGATGTAAACAAAGATATATTTTAAAAATTCTTTATCAGAAGTACTTATGAATGAAATGGCATGGTGACTACATTTACAATAGTTAAAAGTGTAGGAGGCTAATTATTTCATGATACATGTAAATCAAGTCATTATGCTGTATATCTTAAAGTTATATAGTGCTGATGACAATTATATCTCAATAAAACTGGGAGAAAAAATGTAGAAGGCAGAGAATAGATTAAAAATTAGATAATGTGATCTAATTTTGAAATTAGGTGATGGGTACATGGATGCTCATTATATACTCTTTGCCTTTTATATAGTTTTCAAATTTTTCATAATAAAAAGTAAAAAAATAAAGTAAATATAGTAGAGGAAAGGTTTCTCTGCTCTTTTTTAGCTCTCTAGAATCACAGTTCCAGAACTTCCTCTTTTTTTTTTAATATTTTCTATTTCTCTGCTAATATTTTGCACCATTTCATTTACTATGAACATATGATCCTTTATATCTTTGAACACCAATGGAATTGCTGCTTTAAAATTCTTGTTTGATAGGTGCCACATCTGGGTTATCTGTTGATTGGTCTCCATCATTTTGGGTTTTTTTCTCTTGAGAATGGGTCACATTTTCTAATTCTTTGTATGTCAGATAATTTTGAATTTTATGTTAGGCTTTGTCAACATTAAATTGTAGAGATTCTAGATTCTGTTATAGTCTTCTGAATAATCCATTTGTTAATTTTAGGAACCATAATTTATTTGGATTCAAAAAGTAAATTTTGTTTTCTGAGTTGCTCATATCTTACGGCAGCCTTTTATCATTAGCTGGATTTTGTCCTGTGCCAGAAAAAAACATGGGCATAGTTTTACATGGTACTTGGGAATCCTCCTCTCCAACTTCCAACTCTCTCCCTTTCTAGGATCCTCCCTCAAATTTTAGTGACTTTGGTTGCACTGAACTCTGTATTCTGGTTTTTCAGTACTCAAAGCCTTCACGGTCCTTATTAGAGTTTTAGTCACCTCACAAATAATCAGTTTCAGCCAGTATTCAGGCTAAAATCATAAAAATGGCAAAAATCTCTCTTTGTTGACAGTCCCTTCTTCTAAAGGTCAAATTACCTCTAAAATCTACCTATTTTTATTTTCTGTCCAGGGCTTCCCATCATTTAAAAAAAAAATGTATTCACTGATTGCTGTTATCCATGGGAGAGTTGGATTTGCTTGGAGCTTTACTAGGCATATTACACACACACACACACACACACACACACACACACATACACACACATGCGCATGCACACATGCACACACACATGATTACTTAAGGTTGAAGTCAAGTAGTGTGATTATAATATTAAAAGGAGTCCCTCCCACCAGGAAGCTTGCACAAGCCTCTTAGAGAGCCTCATCCACCAGAGGGCAGAGAGCAGAAGCAAGAAGAACTACAATCCTGCAGCCCGTGGAACAAAATCCACATTCACAGAAAGACAGACAAAATGAAAAGGCAGAGGACTATGTACCAGATGAAGAAACAACATAAAACCCCAGAAAAACAATTAAATGAAGTGGAGATAGGCAACCTTCCAGAAAAAGAATTCAGAATAATGACAGTGAAAATGATCCAGGACCTCGGAAAACAAATAGAGGCAAAGATCGAGAAGAAGCAAGAAATGTTTAACAAAGACTTAGAAGAATTAAAGAGCAAACACCTAGAAGAATTAAAGAACAAACAAACAGTACAATAACTGAAATGAAAAATACACTAGAAGGAATCAATAGCAGAATAACTGAAGCAGAAGAACGGATAAGTGACCTTGAAGACAGAATGGTGTAATTCACTGCCACGGAACAGAATAAAGAAAAAAGAATGAAAAGAAATGAAGACAGCCTAAGAGACCTCTGGGACAACATTAAATGCAACCACATTCACATTATAGAGGTCCCAGGAGGAGAAGAGAGAGAGAAAGGACCAGAGAGAATATTTGAAGAGATTATAGTCGAAAACTTTCCTAACATGGGAAAGGAAATAGCCACCCAAGTCCAGGAAGCACAGAGAGTCCCAGGCAGGATAAACCCGAGGAGAAACATGCCAAGACCCATAGTAATCAAATTGACAAAAATTAAGGACAAAGAAAAATTATTAAAAGCAACAAGGGAAAAACAATAAATAACACACAAGGGAACTCCCATAAGGTTAACAGTTGATTTCTTAGCAGAAACTCTACAAGCCAGAAGGGAGTGGCACGATATATTTAAAGTGTTGAAAGGGAAGAACGTACAACCAAGATTACTCTACTTGGCAAGGATCTCATTCAGATTTGACGGAGAAATAAAAAGCTTTACAGAAAAGCAAAAGCTAAGAGAATTCAGCACCAGCAAACCAGCTCTACAACAAATGCTAAAGGAACCTCTCTAAGTGGGAAACACAAGAGAAGAAAAGGACCTACAAAAACAAACCCAAAACAATTAAGAAAATGGTAATAGGAGCATACATAATGATAATTACCTTAAAGGTGAATGGATTAAATGCTCCAGCCAAAAGACACAGGCTCGCTGAATGGATACAAAAACAAGACCCATATATATGCTGTCTACAAGAGACCCACTTCAGACCTAGGGACATATACAGACTGAAAGTGAGGGGATGGAAAAAGATATTCCATGCAAATGGAAATCAAAAGAAAACTGGAGTAGCAATTCTCATATTAGATAAAATAGACTTTAAAATAAAGAATGTTACAAGAGACAAGGAAGGACACTACATAATGATCAAGGGATCAATCCAAGAAGATATAAAAATTGTAAATATTTATGCACCCAACATAGGAGCACCTCAATACATAAGGTAAATGCTAACAGCTATAAAAGAGGAAATCGACAGTAACACAATAATAGTGGGGGACTTAAACACTCCACTTATACCAATGGACAGATCATCCAGACAGAAAATTAATAAGGAAACACAAGCTTTAAATGACACAACAGACCAGATAGATTTAATTGATATTTATAGGACATTCCATCCAAAAACATCAGATTACACTTTCTTCTCAAGTGCACACGGAACATTCTCCAGGATAGATCATATCTTGGGTCACAAATCAAGCCTTGGTAAATTTAAGAAAACTGAAATCATATCAAGCATCTTTTCCAACCACAACTCTATGAGATTAGAAATAAATTACAAGGAAAAAAACCCGTAAAAAACACAAACACATGGAGGCTAAACAATACGTTACTAAATAACCAAGAGATCACTGAAGAAATCAAAGAGGAAATCAAAAAATACCTAGAGACAAATGACAAAACATGATGATCCAAAATGGATGAGATGCAGCAAAAGCAGTTCTAAGAGAGAAGTTTATAGCAATACAATCCTACCTCAAGAAATAAGAAAAATCTCAAATAAACAATCTTACCTTACACCCAAAGGAACTAGAGAAAGAAGAACAGACAAAACCCAAAGTTAATAGAAGGAAAGAAATCATAAAGATCAGAGCAGAAATAAATAAAATAGAAACAAAGAAAACAATAGCAAAGATCAATAAAACTAAAAGCTGGTTCTTTGAGAAGATAAACAAAATTCATAAACCTTTAGCCAGACTCATCAAGAAAAGTAGGGAAAGAACTCAAATCAATAAAATCAGAAATGAAAAAGGAGAACTTACAATGGACACTGCAGAAATACAAAGCATCATAGAGACTACTACAAGCAACTCTCTGCCAATAAAATGGACAACTGGAAGAAATGGACAAATTCTTAGAAAGGTATAACCTTCCAAGACTGAACCACGAAGAAATAGAAAATATGAACAGACTAATCACAAGTAATGAAATTGAAACGGTGATTAAAAATCTTCCAGCAAACAAAAGTCCAGGACCAGATGGCTTCACAGGTAAATTCTATCAAACATTTAGAGAAGAGCTAACACCATCATTCTCAAACTCTTCCAAAAAATTGCAGAGGAAGGAATACTCCCAAACTCATTCTATGAGGCCACCATCACCCTGATACCAAAACCAGACAGAGATACTACAAAAAAAGAAAATTACAGACCAATATCACTGATGAATATTGATGCAAAAATCCTCAACAAAATACTAGCAAACAGAAACCAGCAACACATTAAAAGGACCATACACCATGATCAAGTGGGATTTATCCCAGGGATGCAAGGATTCTTCAATATACACAAATCAATCAATGTGATACACCATATTAACAAATTTAAGGATAAAAACCATATGATCAACTCAATAGATGCAGAAGAAGCTTCTGACAAAATTCAACACCCATTTATGATAAAAACTCTCCAGAAAGTGGGCCTAGAGGGAACCTACCTCAACATAATAAAGGCCATATACAACAAACCCACAGCAAACATCATTCTCAATGGTGAAAAACTAAAAGCATTTCCTCTAAGATCAGGAACAAGACAAGGATGTCCACGCTCACCACTATTATTCAACATAGTTTTGGAAGTCCTAGCTACAGCAATCAGAGAAGAATTAGAAATAAAATGAATACAAATTGGAAAAGAAGAAGTAAAACTGTCACTGTTTGCAGATGACATGATATTATACATAGATAATCCTAAAGATACCACCAGAAAACTACTAGAGCTAATCAATGAATTTGGTAATGTTGCAGGATACAAAATTAATGCACAGAAATCTCTTGCATTCCTATACACTAACAATGAAAGATCAGACATAGAAATTAAGGAAACAATCCCATTCACCACTGCAACAAAAAGAATAAAATACCTAGGAATAAACCCACCTAAGGAGGTAAAAGACCTGTACTCAGAAAACTGTGAGACTCTTATAAAAGAAATCAAAGATGACACAAACAGATGGAGAGATATGTCATGTTCTTGGATTGGAAGAAACAATATTGTGAAAATGACTATACTACCCAAAGCAATCTACAGATTCAATGCAATCCCCATCAAATTACCAATGGCATTTTTTACAGAACTAGAACAAAAAATCTTAAAATCTGTATGGAGACACTAAAGACCTCAAATAGCCAAAGCAATGTTGAGGGAAAAAAACAGAGCTGGAGGAATCAGATTCCCTGACTTCAGACTATATTACAAAGCTACAGTAATCAAGAAAATATGGTACTGGCACAAAAACGGAAATATAGATCAATGGAACAGGATAGAAAGCCCAGAGATAAACCCATGAGCCTATGTTCAACTAATCTATGACAAAGGAGGCAAGGATATAAGAGTCAATCAGCCATATTTGTATGGGTCTATTTCCAGACCTTGTATTGTCTTTCGTTGATCTATGGTCTCTCCTTTTACCAATACCACATGGTCATGATTACTGTGGCTTGTATAAGTCTTAAAAATCTGGTAGTGTGATTTCTCCATCTTTATTCTTTTCAAAATTATTTTGGCTTTTCTATCAATTTTGCCTTTCTGTATAAATTTTAGAATCAGCTTATCTATACAAAAACACTGCTGAGATTTTGATTGAAATTACATTAAATCTATATATTATAAGTTTGGAAAGAATTCACATGTTTATAATAGTGAGTCTGCTAATCCATGAACATGACATATCTCTCCATTCATTTACATCTTTGGTTTCTTTTACCAGCATTTTTAGTTTCAGCATGCAGATCCTGTATAAGTTTTGTTAGATTTATAGCTAAGTATTTATTTCCTTGGAGCTGTTATAAATGGTATTGCCCTTCTTAAAAAAAAAAAAAAGAATATTAAAAGGTATAAGAATAACTTTAGAAGAACTAAGAAAATATAATAAATGAAAATATCATTGTAGTGGTAAAGAAAGAATGTGGGAAGAAAAGAAAATATTACAGAGTTCTCATTTGTTACAAATATGATATTAGTGCTAAAAATAATAACACATTCCATATTCTAGAGTTGCTAATACATGGATTAGTGGGTGGGGATGTTGCAGAGTAGCTTAAGATGAATTCGATAAAATGGGTTCATATCAAACCGTGATGAGCTTTATGTAATATGCTAAGGTATTTGAAATTTTTCCTACAGATAGAAAAGAAAGGAATCCCCATAGGCAATGGGAAAGCTACTCATATAATAACTAGAGTTCATTAGGAGAAGATCTGAAGAAGCCAAAAAAATGATGTGATATATTTTTTCTAAAATAGAAACAGTCTTGTGGTGATCATTTCACAATGTATACAAATATCATACCATTATGTTGTGCAGCTAAAACTAATATGTTGTATGCCAATTATACCTCAATAAAAAAGAGTGAAATTTATATCCAAAGTAAATTTGTAAATTTTTGTAAAAAAGTGTTATTTCTTCATGATCCATGTTTATATTTTTAAGCCAGCACAGAGAAAAAAATGCACCCCTAACACAATGGACCTATCAATAATGAGCCTGAAGATAAATTGCCATTTATTAGAAAGAAATTTTGCTCTTTTAAAAAATAAAACTAAATGTTACTGAGATATTACAAGTATGGATTTCTCAAGGTAGTTTTGGATTTACTATAACAACAGTGGGCTGCAAACATTCTCCCATGAAACATATAGCCATTCCACAAATGGCTAGGCATAAAAAAAATAAAATGAGATGAATATTGTTCTAACTTTTCCTTAAAATAAGCTTTAGCATGTAGCTTTAAAAATAAATTAACAAAAAAAAATTGTTTACCTCTGAAAAGAAACCCAGCTTTAAAAAAATGGCTTGTGGATACACAGAATGAAATATATATATTACGCATATATAAAATCTGGAGAACACTTAGTTGACATATAGTCAGTAACTAGACTTGCTACAACATACATTGTTGTTAACCCTTTTTTCTGCACTTTCTCTCTATGACATGGATCAGTTTTAAATCCCATTCTCTATAAATAAAATAATAGTAATAATTTTAAAATGTTGCCATTAGTATAAACTAATTATGTATTAGAAAACATATGAGGTATATTTATTTTATTTAATTCTTGGCATGTGTTTACAGCTTAGATACCATTGCCTCATTTTACAGATGAGGAAATTATCAGAGGCAAGTGAAAGTATGTCAATGTGTAATAAAGGTCATATAGCCAGTAGGCAACAGAGCTGAAAATGGCAACAGAGTTCAGTTTAGCATGAAAGCCTTCTCTGTCCATTACAATTATATTGTGCTGCCAACCAAGATATAATACTATTCTAATATTGCCTGCACCACTAGCTGGAAGTCTCCATCACTAACACAAAGTCAGCATCTGTGTATCAAGTTCATTATTGTCATCTAAAGCAGCACATCCCCTTCAACCATCCATCATGCTACTTTACTAGCTGCATGAGCATCTGGGAAACTTAAATTATATATGATTCATCTTCCCATTAGTGGGTTACTGCAGCAAGGCAGATAAAACTGACTCATAGTTCAGATATTAAAAGAGATGGATGTTTAAGTAACTATACAGAGAAATGTGTATTCTGCAATATCAGTATTCTGAAAATAGAAGTACCACCCCTTAATTTATCTGTTTTGTAAATTATAAATTTGGGGTTATAGCCTTTCTTAAACCTAGTCATCTTTAGAGCCAAAGCCAATTCTCAATAATGTGTGGCTTAATGAAAGTTATATTGTATGCCTAAACTGCCTGCACAGTACCAGCTGGCTTTTTATATTTAGTCATCTAGCACCCTAAATGCAGAGTTTCCACTGCAGGGTTTCATGGAAGACAGGTTTTCTTAGTGCTTTGAATATATTGTGCCACTCCCTCTGGCCTGTAAAGTTTCCACTGAAAAGTCAGCTGATAGCCTTATGGGAGTTCTTCTGTATGTAACTAGTTGCTTTTCTCTTGCTGCCTTAAAGATTCTCTCTTAATCTTGATTTTTTTACTTTTTAATTGTAAGGTATCTTGATACAGACTTTTTTTTTATTAACAAAAATTTTTTAGAAGGATATTGATTTATTTATTTATTTTTGGCTGCATTGGGTCTTCATTGCTGTGAGCAGGCTTTCTCTAATTGCATTGAGTGGGGGCTACTCTTCGTTGCAGTGCTCAGGCTTCTCATTGCGGTGGCTTCTCTTGTTGCAGAGCACAGGCTCTAGGCATGTGGCTCTCGGGCTCTAGAGCGCAGGCTCAGTAGTTGTGGCGCATGGGCTTAGTTGCTCCACGGCATGCGGGATCTTCCCGGACCAGGGCTCAAACACGTGTCCCCTGCATTGGCAGGCAGATTCTTAACCACTGAGCCACCAGGGAAGTCCCAATGTAGACTTCTTTGGGTTCATCTTGCTTAGGACTCTCTGTGCTTCCTAGACCTGAATGTCTGTTTCCTTCCCCAGGTTAGGGAATTATTGAGCTATCATTTCTTCAAAAAAGTTCTCTGCTCATTTCTCTCTTTCTTCTCCTTCTGGACCCCTGTAATGTGAATGCTAGTACATTTGATGTGGCCCCTGAGGTCTCAAACTACCCTCACTTTTAAAAATTGTTTTTTTTCTCTGTTCATCTTGGATGATTTCCACTACTCTGTCTTCCAGATCACTAATTCATTCTTCTGCAACATCTAATCTACTTTTGATACCTTCTGCTGTATTTTTCATTTAAAGTTATTGTAGTCTGAAGCTCTGATTGATTTTTTTTTAACATTTTCTAACTCTTCGTTGGAATTCTTACTGTGTTCATCCAACTTCTCCTAAGTTCAGTGAACAGCTTTACCTTGAACTCTTTACCGGGTAGATTGCTTATCTCTGTCTCATTTAGTTTTTTCTGGGGTTTTGTCTTGTTCCTTTGTTTGGAACATATCCCTCTGTCTCCTCAATTTGCCTAATTTTCTGTGTTTATTTCTATGTATTAGGTAGGTCCATTACATCTCTTGATCTTGGAGAAGTGGCCTTATGTAGGAATATCCTACCAGATCCAGGATCCATCAGCATGCTAGATGCTAGCCCTGGTCATCAGAGCCAGATGTTCCAGGGGTACCCCCTATGTGAGCTGCACATGCCCTTCTATTGTGGTGGGGCCAGTTACTGTGGGCATGCTGGTAGGCAAGCTGGCCCCTGGCCCAGCAGGCTGCGAGGCCCTGCCTTGTGTGGTTGTATGGGTTTGCTGGTAGGTAGTGCAGGACCCTGGCGTGGCTGGATTTGATTCCTGGCAGTACACACCTGGGGCAGAACCACTGGTGAGCAGGGCAGTCTCCCCATGAGGCTGGCTATGCAGCCTGGTGGTTCATGACAGCTGCAAGCCTGCTGGTAGGTGGAGCATTTTCCCCATGGGGCTGGCTGTGTGGCTCAGCCATTCATGACTACGGCAAGCCCGCTGGTGGGTGAGGCAGGGCCCTTAGAGCTAACAGGCTAGACAGAGGATTCCAAAATTGTGCTTGCCAGCACTGGTATCAGTGTGATAGAACAAGATCTCAAAAATAGCTGCTGCCAGTGTCTCCATCCCCCAGGTGAGTTCTAGCTGCCTCCTGCCTCTCTGAGGGGCTCTCCAAGATCAGCAAGTGGGTCTGACCCAGGCACCTTTCAAACTATTGCATCTGTGCTCGGATTCAGAGCACGTGAGATTTCATGCATCCTTTCAGAGCAGAGCTTCTGTTTCTGACAGCTCTCTGGCTCTCCTGAATGTAAGCCCTTCTGATTGTTAAAGACAGAATTTCTGGGGACTCATCTTCCTGGTGCAGGACCCCAAGCTTGAGAGCTCAGTGTGGGCTTCACACTCCTCACTCCTCAGGGAGGATATCTGCGGTTGTGATAGCCTCCTTGTCTGTGGGTCACCAAACGGGAGGTGTGGGTCCTAATTATACCATGTCTCCATCCCTCCTACCCATCGCCTCATCGTTCCTTCTTTATATAGTTGTGGAAAACATCTTCTGCTGGTTTTCCAGCCTGTCTCATAGATAATTGTCCTGTAAGTAGTTGTAATTTGAGTGTGCCCATGGGAGGTGGTGAGATCAGGGTCTTCCTACCCCACCATCTTGATCCCTCTCCCAAAATTATTTTTAATTAACAAATTTCACTAAAAGTTTAAATCAAAGAAAAAATAGTATAATTGCCTCCAAGGTAGCAATATCTCCTGATTTTGATGATATGAATGCCAGAACATCTATGGTTGTATTCATATCTGTTCTAAGTGTAGGTATGAAAATAATCACAGAAGTTTGGATTCTGCATCCCAGTCTCCTCCTGCGTTCCAGGAAATGGACAGGGTGCTTCATAAAAAGATGTCAGAATCTCCTTTATGCACATTATGACATAGTGGTAATGAAATCTAAGCTTGCTAGCTGACTTCTGGCCTTGAGTACATTATGCTTTATCTGATTCACCAGAATGGAATGGAGCAGATTTAGTGTTTCCCTCAAAGATTATATATAAGATTCATTTTAATCTACCTAAACAAGACTATTCCGTTCATTTTAACATTTGACAGAATCAGCCCATGTTTAGAGCAAGCCATATAGACAGCTCAAATCGAATCCATATTATTTAGCTATAGGATTTTAAAGTTTACTTACTTAAAAACAGGCAAACAAATGTGTTAGTTCCTTATTTTCAAACTGTCTGGAGCTATACCATGAATTGTGAGGTTAGAGCTGTAGTTTCTATTATATTGTGGCTGGTGACTTATTTGTTTGTTTGTTTATTTATTCTCAATACCTACTCTGAAATGCCAGACGCTCTGCAAACTAACATAGTATTTGAGTAATAGCAGAAAAGGACAGAAGACCAAATATATTGTGACAATGATATCATATGTGCTATATTAACAGCAAGCACAGGAACTGTGGGATAATGTTATAGAGATAGTTAAGGATGTTAGGGATACCATCTAGCGGGAAAACAACCCCTGAAATGATTTTTACATGGTTATGAGTGTGAGATAAGCCAATTACTCTTGCCTGATTGGCAATGGGTGATAGGGCTCGTCAGAATGAATTCAAGCATGATAATGTCAATTTTAGTGAAATGGGAGGCATTCAGTATGTTTAGGTATCATAATGAAGTATACATGGTGGGAAGTTAGGCTACAGAGTTTGACTGGGACAAGATTATGAAAAGCCTTATAGACTAGTGAGGGTTCATAACCATTAAAAATTTGAGATGGAGAAATTATAATAAAAGAGTAAAACAATTTTAGAATCTCATTGTCCATATAGTTTCAAGACTGGCTTATGTATTGAAGAGAGAGGATCATGCAATCTTTAGCCTAAAATACCCCTGCTAACAATTTATGGGCAACATTAAAGAGAGTACTTGAGTAATCAAAGAGTTAATCCATATTTAATATGTGACTCTTGTGGGTTTCTCACCCAAGAAGTGACTTTAAATATATGTAATATACTTACTTTCTGCACCCCCAATTCCTGTGAGTTGTGTCCTCAGGTGAGCTTTAATTTATGGAAGAGAAGTGTTAAAAGCCAGGAGAGAATCTAGATATTGCTTGGAGAAGAACAGAGGAGAAAATTAAACAAATCATTCATAGCTTCTACTGGGATAAGATTAGTGTCAAGATAATGACTCCTGCTTTTACAACAACCTAGAAAACCTATCTGCAGCCTTATGAGCCCTTTAGCTTCTAAGAACCCCAGAAGGCCCCTCTGTTAAAAAGCAAGCTACACTCTTCACGAAAAAGAACAAAGCAATAAAACAGATGAAACTTATTAATATAATGTTGACCAAAAGAAGAGCAGAATATGTATAGTAAGATGCAATTGTATAAAGTTAAACAACAATGTTACTTAGAGCACTGTGTATAGGCAGTACAAGTCCAAATAAATAAGTTTAAAAAAAAAGGTCATGATTAGTACAAGGTCAAGACTGTGATTACCTCCAAAGAAGAACAAAAAGGACATCATCAAGGAGGTAAATAATATAAAGGGCTTCTAGGATGTTAAAAGTGTCTTGTTTCTTCACCTGGGTGGTGGTTACATAGATGATTCTTTTTCAATTAATTGTTTTTTGTACTTTTATATATGACGTGATATATTTTACAATAATATTTTTAAAAGGAACTAAGAATACCTAATTTTTTCCAATTCTGGAGGATTAGCAGAAAATAAAAATTGAGCTGGGGCTTGAAGAATAGATAGAACTAACACAGGTAAAGATGAGATGAAAGGAATTTCCAAAGATATAAAACTTCATGGCCTAAAGGAAAGAGGTAGGGTACCAAACAGATAAGTCTGGCTGTATTGATTGGTGTATGAAGGAGGAAAAAGGAAAATTAAACTAGAACATTATAGGCAAAAGAAACCCCTGAAAACTAAGCAAATTCCTTACTATGATAGGATTAAGGTAATGGTATTTTACCCAAGTAAGAGACCTGGATTATTCCTCTGCTTTCCCTACGCTCCACCTGCAAAATCATTTCATCCCAATACCCTGAACCATTGGGACTTAGAACAGGCAGGGCTGAAAAACCTTTAGCAATTGCCTCCTTCCAGGACTGAAATCAGTTTAACATATCCACTTCCAACACCATAGAGTTTTAAATCCATCAACACCTATTCATCCTGGTCTCCGAGACTAAAGTTCTGCTTTGGTTCCCATATATGTTGCTTTGTTAGTTCCTTTTCCAGAAACAGCCCTAAAGTGGTCGAGTCTTTCAGGTTACAACTACACGATTCAGGTTCCCTGTCTCTGTGTTTCATCTGCCTAATGGGCACCTTTACTGCACTTGGAATCTGGTACTGAGTATAGTTTGCCTTTTTGAGGTCTGTGTGCCCATCTCCCTGAGAGCCCCTGGTATCTAGGCTGCTCTGCAGGTCATGTGGGCTTAGCACCTCCTCCGCAAAAAGCCTGGCTGTAAGAAGTGTGGACGAGTTCCAAGATGGATTTGCATCTCCATTTCCAACTTAAAAAATAGAAATGATATTCGTTGTTCAGCAAATAATGGGAATGAAAATCAACTGCTACATATGCAAAGAATTAATGCTTTATTTCTTGCTATGTTTATGCTAAAAATATCAACATCACTATTCCTAGAAGGGATGGAAAAACTGAATAAATATATGTTGCAGTTATCAACTATAGATTTTTTTTTTTAATTCTATTTTCATTTTTAGGAGAAATTCAATCCTATTTGCCCAGACATTTAACAAAAATTATCTTTGAAATATACCATTTCAGTATAACTCCTTGATAAAAAATGAGAAAAATCCAAGAGTAATTTCTAATGTCCTATAAAGTTTTTCCATTCATTAATTGTGATGACGCATACACAGCATTTTCCTTTCCCTTAAGAATGAGGAGTTTCCACAGTAAAAACAAACATATGAGTACATTTTTAAAGTCTTGGATGTTTATATTTTAGCCAAATGAACAATTTATTGATTTAAAAAAATGAAGAGCCTTTGTTTTCAGATATTTTGTTTTTATCTAATATCTTTCCCATAAAACAATTATAAAAGAGGGTGGTACAAAGCAATTAAAATAGCTTTGTTTATAAATTATCCCTCCAGAGACTATGACTTGTAGTGATACATCTGTTTTCACAAATAATGATTATAATAACATTGCGTGACTACATTTTCTTCTATGTAAATATTTGTGTCAACCCAACTTATCCCACGTTACTCCCACTGAAGCTGTTATTGATGTGTGCTGCCTAGAAACTTCAGTTTTTTGACATATCTCAGTTCTGTGTTTCCTTGCCTGTTGTATGAGTCAATGTGCCATCCAAGGGAATTGTCAGCTCTCAGTTATTCTGTTTCACGTGTGGCATCCTATTAAAATACAATGTTTTCTCTCCGGCTGTTTTCTGTGCAAAATTGTAAATCAATTTCAATTTCTAAAGGGGAATATTAAGAGTATCTGCCCATATTTACTTGTGTATTACTATCAGTCAAGACCCTTAAACTGCAGATAACTGGCAGTTACTCAAGCTAGCTCAAGCAGAGGGGGAAAAAGAAGGAATTCAGGCAGTCCTCCCAGGACAGAAAAGAGATCAGGAACCTTGGTGGAATTGTCTCAACTGTCTTTACGTACATCCCTCTCTGAAAACTGGCTTTCCCTGCTTCGAAGTGCACATAGGAAAATATGAATGCCCCATGCTCCTGAGTTGTTAAGTTAAACTTCTAAATATACGTAGTATTCCATTCTTTGTTTCTTGGTCTCTTCTCAGTTTTCAGGAGAGTGAAAGAGGTTGCCCCAATCCCCCCATGGTGTGAAACACTCCTCATTACAAGGAGTCAAAGCAAACCTAGCTGCTGGAAATCAACAATTTAGATAGGTTGATTTGGAAAATGGTTTCGTAAGAGGGTCAAATACTTTACACATGTCTACTCTAAACTATCTTAGCCAAAACGAGCCTTTTTGTTTCTTGAAATACACATCTGCACTGTTTGTTAGTACCACCTTTGGAGCCCATTTGAATTCAGGCCCAGAATCTGGGAAGAGGCCTAAGAACCTAAACAGATATATTTTGTAATAATTAGTCCCTTTAAGAGAAAACACAAAAGTCTTTCTGATCTACCCTGTGATTCAGTTCCCTCAGGTAACTTTGGCATCAACAAATGCGCAGCTATTCAAGGCCCTGCTGCCTCAATTCTCACACAGAGGCTCGTTAAGCAGGTAGACAATTTGAAACAAAGGCCAGGAATGGATGTTACAAGGAAGAAGCTGTGTGAGTATTAGGCAAAAACAATGCACCATTCATTCCTCCTATTAATGAGCCGTTTCCTCTTCAGGCAAATTATTTCACCAACGTATGATAAAGAGGGGCTTCAGTCAGACCCTCTAGACAAATTGGGCAGGTTGCTGGACAGGTACCACTGTCTTAGAAAGAAACGTAAGGCTTTTGCAGCAGAGCTTTCTCACAAAGCAACCAGGAGAGAGAACGCACAATTTGATCAGTCTCGGATGATCTGATCTGAAACTTCAGAGGATTTCCTTATGAGCCCAAAAGACAAGAAGTTATTTGGGCAGTAAGGGAAAACTAAGACTTACAGAGAACCAAAGTCAGAGATGAATTTAGTTAGTGGAAGAGAGATCGACAAGACCTACACGGCAGAATATGGGAATTAGAAATACTGTCCCCTTAGCCTTTTTGTTCTGATTTTTAGAAAATCTATAGCTCAGAGGCAGAAGATGCAGAAAGATGAAGTCATGTCGTTAGTACAGCCAAGTACTTCCACTGAAAAAGCTCAGTTTTGAATGTACTGCTTAAACATGCTGTTTCATTTTAACAAAGCAAATATATTTTGATGGGATTAAATTTTTTTAGCAACAGGATAAATTTAAGAAAATCACCTTCTTTGCTATGATTCGAAAATTACAAGACATTTCTCAGCAGAGAATTCTCGTTCTTATAGCATCATTTAAGAGATGGGAAATGGATGGCAGTAGGACAAAACAGAAAGAAATGACTGAAATTTTACTAATGGGGAAAAAAGATCATAGTACTCTAATACATTAAAGAGAGAAAATAAAGGGGAAAGAGAAAGAAAGGGAGGGAGGGAGAGAGGGAGAGAGGGAGAGAGGGAGGGAGAGAGGAAAAACAGGGAGAATCTTGCATTATTGCTTTGAGAAGTCCTACAACCAATATCAATTTGGCTGCTTCTCCCTTTACTCTGTCCTATTTTATAAGATTTTATGGTTTTAATCACTTTAGGGAAGGAAGTGCAATAAAAGAACAGTGTGATTTTCCAAATACACAGACTCCAGTAATTCCTATGAGATCCCTGTCAGGATTTTGGAATAGAGATTATGACTACTTTATGAAAAGTATCCACTGAAGAGAGCTCATTTGTTACTTTATTATAACTAGCATTTACATTGTGCCAGAGAGTATCAAGGAGCTAAACCACAAAATGAGCAGTGTTTAATATGTGCTTTGGCAGTCATGCAGACTCAAATTAGGATACCTGATTCAGATTACAATTTACCCATGTCTTTCATCCTAAAATTATGTCTCTGTAACTGCTGAGGTATTCTAAGATACTGATATTTCAGCTCATAGGATTTTCCGCTTCCCATCAAGGACAATGTTGAAATATTTTAATACTCAGCATAAAGAAGCTACTTTCCTCCCCTCACTTCCCAAAACCTCACTCCAGGACAACATAGAGGAGACCTGACTCAGCTCCATCCTGGCACAGAGAATTGATTCTCAGTGAAATGATGGTAAAATGAGAGGCTTGGACAATAATATTTTATCTTTTCCTCTATGTGGTGTTATTACTGCTGGGAGATCATACTGGATCCAATCTTCCCAAACTCTGAAAAACAGTCTGCCACAAAAGCTGTATTATCTTCCTACCTGACCTGATTTTTTTTTAGAACTAGAATCCCTGTTAGGGACTATACAGCTATTTCAATTGCAAGTAATATGTTCTATTTTCCTCATAGGCAAATTATTATGCAGACGGGAAATGTTGAGAAATGGTTCTTAGAAGACTACGTTGGTAGTAACTGTTTTCTGCACTGGATCAGGAGTTCTTTGTCAGGGAGGGTTATGTCTCATTTATTGTTGTATCTCCAGCTTCTAGCTCAGCACTTGGCACATACTAAGAACTCAACAAATATTGAAGGAACAGATGGACTTCAAAGGGAGCATCAAGTGGCAAAAGAAGGAGTACCTCCATTTCTCTCCTATTAGACAATGACACCATTTAGAAAGATAAAGTCCAGTTTAAATTGAGTTTGTATAGTTCTATTGGGTTGGCCAAAAAGTTCTTCCGGGTTTTTCATAGGCTCTTACAGAAAAACCCTAACAAACTTTTAGGCCAACCCAATACTTCCATGACAAATCAAGATCACCAGAAAATATCACACTTACGAGGGTACCTAATGCCAAAATCCCAAGAGTTAAGCCTGGGTTAAATATGAATCAATTCCTGATAAGGCATTCAAAACTAGGCTTGATTACTGTGACAATATATTCATAATTGAAGGGAAATAACCTAACAATCGGGGAATGTTTCAATAGATCAGGGCACAACAATGAAACAATGAAATGAAGTAAACTGTATATCCATGGAAATACTAGTTTTAAAGCACCTTCAACAGCATGATGTATCAAATTACCTGTGCCACATTTCAGATCCTATTCACCTACTAGCCATGCCTTTTTAAAAATTCTAGCTCCGCTACAGTGACCAGATTTGCCTAAGTTCTAAGTGATTCCCATAAGCTCAAGTTAACACAATTTGCTTTATGTCTAATACAGGGCCTCTTCCTTTTACTCCAAGGCTTCCCCGTTGACTGTGAGGTGTGGCTCACCAGGGGACCTGCTCACACTCACACTCATGCAAGGGAGTTCATATCCTGTAGAGCAGACTATGGACCTGGGGAAAAGAGCAGCTGGTGAATGAATTCATTTCCCTTTTCTCCCCCATGACTGACAACTCTGTGATGTAGTTCATTAGCTCTCCCGGAAAATGTTTCCACAGGACTGAGATGAAAACTTTGCATTGGTTCTACCTGTTTCACTTCCCTTTTCCTTATTCCTCCTCCCTGGAATTGCACTTTGCAATAAAGTAGGAGCACATAAGACTTTACCTCAAGCTCTGCTTTCTGGAGAAACCAGGTAAGACATTTAGAATGTTCTAGAAAGAAGACATGCAGGCTAGGATTTTGGAGCTGGAATACCCAGTTGTTGGATGGCAGCAAGCTCAAGATTTTTCTGCAGAGACGTATCACCTTCATGCTCCCTATTATATTACAGTCAGTAGAATCTTTGATCATCTTGACATTTGAGTGAACAAAGTGGTCCGATAATTTAATATCCTACTAATTTGACTCTGTGAACAAGAAGAGGTAAGTATGCTAGTTGCCCTAGTAAGACACATGCATGTCAGAGAAGTAGAAATAAGATCCATGAACCCTCAGTTCTACCACATTAGTGAAGTTCTTCTGGACCTAGTGGCCTATGGCCATTAAGGTAAAGGATGTGACTGCACCTTGCACCTTATACCAAGAAGAAAGAGGCAAAACACCTGTACTCCGGATTTTGGAGCAAGCATCTACTATACCTTTGCTCAAGCCCATTTATTTGGAGACTCTTGACTGGTACTCAGAGCAACAGAGGGATCTGTAGTACATACAGGCTGAGGTGCATGTAGCAGTTCTATTTTATTATATTTTGGGGAGTGGGCCTCAGGAGTTCCAGAAAGTAAAACAGGTGATTAGACTTCCATGTCAATCACCTCTGTTGTACTGACCTCTTGACTTCAACTCACACCTAGGGCCATATGGGGATTTTTTTTTTTTTTTTTTTTATAATCAACAGAGAAGAGATGAACTTGGGCCTGGTTTACAGGTGAGTTGGCACAATATGAAAGTGGATTGTGGACTGCTGAGCCGCACACAAGGTGGCTCTAAGGAACAGTGGGCAGCTTAAGCAGTATTAGATGATCCACTTTGTATGGAGGGAGAAGTGACCTGAGGTCCAAATATACAACGACTCCTGGGCAGTGATAGATGTTTTAGTGGTTGGGAAAGGATCAGTAGGGGAAAAAGACTGGGAAATTAGGGATGAGAAAATATGGGAGAACACTAGGCGATCTGGGTACTGCAAGGGGTTTGCTGTATCAGATACAAGAATTGCTTCAGATCTCTCATCCACAGCTGTCTCCTATTCCAGATGCCACTGTGGTAACAAGGCGTGCACATGTTCTGACCAGCTTCACACTGTGCCATCTCACCTCCTGCCTGAAACTTCCTCACTGATGCCAAGGTTTGAGACACAATCAGAGCCCAGTGAACCCCATTTTGTAACCGAAGCACGTGCAATGGAGAAGTACAGGGTAATCGATATTCTGTGAGAAGTTGGCCAGTAGGAAATGCAGCTAATGTATAAATTTTCTTCCTTTGTCCCCTGGAAGAGAGGTCCTAATACAGTATGTGATGTTTCTCATGGAATGGACCCCACGACCAAGTAAGCAGCGCTTATTATCAGTCACCTTGCTGTCACATTTTCATGCTAGCTTCATTTGCTCCTCCCTGACCTGCTTCCTAGTATACTCCAAAATAAAGTCCCAGGCTCTGATTTCTTGAAAACTAGATTAAGACACATGAAAAAATCATCATGATATAAAGTTATATGACCAAAAACAGAATACAAAATTATATATCTGAATGACTTGTTTTGTAAAAAGTGACGTCTAGAAAAAAATGTTAAGAATATATATCATGAGGGAGACGCAAGAGGGAAGAGATATGGGGATATACGTATATGTATAACTGATTCACTTTGTTATAAAACAGAAACTAACACACCAAAAAAAAAAAAAAAAAGAATATATATCAAACAGAGTGTTAACAAGTGCTATTTCTTGGGAGCAAGACTAGAAATGGTTATTTATTTATTTTATATTCTAGAGTCTCCAAATTTTTTACATTGAATATATGTTATCTTCAAACTCTGAAAAAATTTTTCTATGGGAAAAAGTGTCATCAGGTTTCTATAATAGAAAGTGGTCTAAGGACATGGTCATGGTACAAAGCAGGGGAAATCCCCTGCTTTGTACCAAAGCACGGTACAATCCATTCCCTGCATGGGAATGGATTTCTTATAAAACAATGAAGAAGGGTCAAGTTCTAGAACAAGCTCAGTTTGCCGCAAAACAGAGATGGAGCTCAACAATGTAGATATGCAGAAGCAAAGAGCATAGAGACACTTCCAGAGATGCAACAGGGGCTGTGAGTTGTCACGGAAGGTAGGGCTGGGGCTGCGACAAGTAGACCCAGATCCCTAGGTACAATGACATCATGGGGGATGGGTGCTGGTTGCAGAACGCATGACAGTGAGATGTCGTATAAGCCACCGTAAATGTGTGCTATGTGGCGGTCAGGATGAAGAAACACAGCTTGAGTTGATGGCCAGGGAGCAACATGAGGAAACTAGATACCAGAAAAGACAGTGCTTCCTACATTACTTCACGCTGCCTGTCAGCCCCTCTGCCATATTTGTAAAGTAAGACCAGAAATGTACAGTAGCCATCCTGGAAGAATTTTCTGCAGCAATTTATTTAAAAAATAAAGCTAGACCCCTGTAAATGGGGTTAGGCAAGTCATTATAACTTGGAGGTTCATTCAAAGAATACAGTTTTAAAATCAAATGACAAACACTTGCTGAAATTGATGTTGACTTTACCGACAACATCAGACAGGACCACAGAACTTCATATTTCCACTTTTAACTTTCAGTGATTGATCCCAGTTTGCCCAATCCACAAGGTGAAAATATCCTTGGGGGGAGAAAAGACACATGATGGTGTCTGTCAGAGAGAAGGAAGTAGAGGGTAGAGAGAGGGAGACTGAGTACAAGAAGTGGGGGTAGAAGTAAAGAGAAACAGGGCCAGCTTCCTGCAAGTGTGTTGTTTCCTGCAGCTGCACAAGGCCCTGCACTTAGAAAGATTCCAAGTTTGGTTTAATGCCCTTTTGTCGGGGTCTTGAAATTCTTAATTTTTATTTTGTACAAGTGATATAGCCAGTCCTGAGGCACAGAGATAAGGGAAGAGAAGTCAAAATGGAAATATAGAAACAAAAAAATTATTTCAGTCTAGTTAAGATGAAAGAACTAAGAGGCAAAATGGGCTTTACATAGCAGGTGCTCGGTGAATGTGGCACAATATTGAGTTGAGTGGGATGGGAAGAAACTGGGGCATACAAGATATTTGATGCTGTTTTATTGTCATTAACTAAGTGCTCAAAGAAGCTTATCTGTGGCATCTTCTTAGTTTCTCAAGACCCGGAGGCATAGAGAAAAAGCACAACAGATACGCAAACGTGATAACGGGAATAAACGTGAACAATGAAGCTGAACAAGTACATGTGCACGGGTGAGGGTTGGTGGCAGGGTTGGGGGGTGTTCAAGGGATGAGACTGGAGCATCTATAGGACACTGGGATCAGTGACCTGGAAGAGTATAGGGTAGGGGCCAAACAGACAATAAACTGAAGTGCCTTTATACCATTTAATGCTGATACATTAAAGTGTCAAAAATCCAACCTGAAATGAAATCTACCTCATGGAAAGTTTCCTTACAAATAAGATTATATGATAATATTTTCTTTGTCACGAGCACTGTTTGAGACACTGGGAGTCTGGTGGTGAATAGGAAAGAGCATGAATCCAGTCCTAAGAGAGCTTATAGCTTAGTGAGCCTACTTACGCAACCCTATTATGAAAATTGTAATCAGTGCTTTGAAGAAAATATAATGAGTTATAAAAATGTATATATTGGACACCTAATCTAGTATGAGGAAGGGAATTTGAGAGCCTTCCTGAAGAAGTAGCATTTAAATTGAGATTTGCATGAAGAGGAGTCAGTCAGGCATAGGGTGAAGGAATTACAGGAGCATTTTGGGCACATAGCTACTGTACCCAATTATGTGAGGCCTAAAGACCCCACAGCAGAGTGTTTTGCTTTTCTTTTGTTCCCTGCTGTACCTGACCACTCAGGGCAGTGCCTGACACACAGTATATGTTCAATAAATACTTACAGGCTGAATGAATGAATGAATAAATGAATGATATGTTCTAGGATAGCACTAAAGTTTGAAAAGCCCTGAGCCAATGGGATCAAGATAAAATTAACCCTTCTAAGAGTAAGCAGATTGTAGCCAGTAACAAGTAGATGTGGAAATAGATTCAGGAAATAGTGGGGAAAAGGCACTGCTAATTAACCATCAAGGTCTGACACAGTTTCAATCACTCCTATTCAGAATCACAATGCTCAGAGACAGCACTTTTTCACAAGCTGTACATCAAGGAAGTCCACAGTTAAAAAAGCACACGTTATGCAATTCTAAGTAATGGGTCATCCTTTATAGAAACCAGCTCAACCCTAGTAATTCCACAGACCTTTGAGTAAACTATCATGCATTTCTCATGAGCCATTAAGGCTTGAGTAGAAATGCTTCTGTTTTATTTTCTTTCAGTCTAAGCTAGGCTGACCACTGACCAAGACAGAGAGTTTTTATTGCCTAATTCTTAAGTCACTTTGCTGGATTGTTTGGCTTGGACAGAAATGTAAGGCTTAACAGAGACTCACTGGGGTGAGGAACTCAGGACTCACCCCCTTTTCTTTTCTATGATTCCACTGTCTCCACTAAAGGGCTGCCCCACCCACAGAATCAATTTTCTGAAAGAGTGACTTCAGTCTTTGCAACAGAAAGCAAAAGAAAATTGGAACCTTACTTAAATTATTGCGTGCACTTTTATACTTTATAATCACCTAAATGAGAATTTCCTGTTGTTACCATCTAATCTTGCTGTCTCTAAGTGAACACTGTAATTTAAAATATTTATTTTGTAAATTAGTATTCTTTGCCTCTCACATGTAATAAATCGTAAGTACCAGTAGGCTCTACGTAAAAATCACAATATCTTTTCATTATTTCTTTGATGAAGTCCAGTACCTATAATAAATAGACCAAGAGCTCCTGAAAGGCAAGAACGATGTCATCCATATTTAAACTATTTTAACTCTATCTTTAATGTGCCTGATATGTATCAGTTTCCTTTCTACAGCCTATTTTCTCATTGAACAATTTTTTAAATCCATGTTTATTTATCATTTATTTTGTGCCAGACACTGAGCCAGACACCACATTCACATGACACGTTGATTAAAAGAGTCCATATATACAAAATTCTAAAAAAAATACTAGGCACAGAATAAGCACTCAATAAATGTCAGCTATTAATTTCTCATTTAATCTGCACGTATCTAACAAGGTAGGTATTATTTTCCCACACCACAGTGAAGACAGTGTTCAGTGAGGGAAGCGTGAAGCGACTTGCCCGAAGTAACCCAGCCGGTTTGTGTCTGAATTCAGATGTGTCTCCTCTCCTGCAGCCACTCCTCACTGCATGTGATTTCATAATATACTTGGTACAGATTTTGTGGCTTGAAAAAAATATGTGCCGTGATAATACAGAAACCTAAGGCCAACTCAGACGAATGGCATAATGTAAAGTCCATGCAGACAGAAGAATACTGACTTTTCTCTTTGAGGAAGTGAAGTCAGCAGCCAAAGGAACACAGGCTGCAGAGACTGCGTGCGGTAAGAGCAAAGGAGAACCCAGCCTGTCGTGTGTGTGGCCTTTCCCACAGCACAGACCACCCGAGAGGGCTCACTCCTCCAGCATGTTTACTAAGTACCAGCTCTGTATGAGGCACTGTGTTGACACTGGGCAATCAGACAAAGATGGGTAAGTTAGAAGTGCTAACTGCCCTCGGGGAGATAACAGACTAAGAGCAAAACAGACCCAAGACATAAAAACAAAATAACTGCAAACTGGGATATATTCTATGATGAAAGCAAAGGGGATACTGAGATAGAGACTTGGTCACAACTTTAGGCATTCAGGAAGCAGTCCTTGTAGTTTTTGGATTTCATATTCACTTTTTAAATATAATAAATATTATTCACAACCACAAAAAATACAGCATGAATAAGTACAGACTGTCCCGTAAGTAAAATGATATTTTTAAAGTATTTTAAAAACCCATTCACATAATGCATCATATAGATGGGTTAAAAACAAAACACTATATGGTCTTAATAGATTCAGGAAAAAATTTCATAAAGTATCACCAGTACATGACAAAAACTCACAGCCATTTTCCAATAAAAGACATCTCTTATCTTAATGAAAGGTATTCACAGAACTACCAAGAGCACCGGTTCTCACACTTTAGTTTGCATGAGAATCACCTAGGGGGTCCCATTAGAACACTGATTTCTGACACTAACCCCTGTCCCTCAGAGTTTCTGATTCAGTAGGTCTAGGGTGGGGCTTAAGAATTTGAATTTCTACCAAGTTTCCAGGTGATGTTAATCCTGCTAGTCAAGGATACTGGCAATATTTTGAGATTCACTGATTCACATGCTTAATTGTAAAATGGCAGAAGCATTCACTGTTGAAGTCAGAATCAAAATAAGAATTCTCACTTCTACTTTATCACTTATAGACCCTATATAGAAAAGTTAAAAAGTAAAAGAAAGAAGAGGTTTAAAAATTAAACAGAAAAAAATTTTGTCTTTATTTGTGGGCAATGTGAAAGACAATATGTATAATCCATTCATTTACTGAATAAAAACATTCAGCATAGAGGTTCTTACTATATGCCAGCAAGAACCAATCAAACAGGTAATTATATATCTTACATAAAATTATCTCAAAAACAATGCTCTACCTAGAGATAGAGCTAAAAAAGGTATAAGATCTATATGTAGAAAATATTTTAAATTTACTAAAGCATGCAAATGAGGGCCTATGAAAGGGATGGAGATATACACAATGTTAATAATGTTATTAATCTGTGAATTTAATTAATTGATAAATATAAAGCAACACCAATCAACATCTCAACAGGGCTTTTCATAGAATGTAACAACCATAAATTCATGGAAAAATACAGAAACAAGGAATCTAAGAAAATTTGGAGGAGTAGGAGGACATATATAAATTAGAACTATAGGTGCAGTCAGATAGAATGAAGATCAGAATACAAAGCCCAGAATAAACAAATCCACAAATGGAAACATAACATATGAAAGAATGGCATTAGGAAGTACTGACTTTTTAAATAAATGATGGAAAAAAGAGACTTCCTATAAGGAGCAGAACTTTAAAACTTATGTAAGTAATTTCCCCCTAACCAAGATTATAAAAATACTTCATTAGTTTTTTCTTCCATAAAAACAAAAAACAGTGATCATAAATTTAAAGACTAGTGTATTCAAAAACATCACATTTCAAACTTCAAAGCAAGGGACTTCCCTGGTGGCCCAATGGTTAAGAATCCACCTCCCAAATGCAGGGGACACAGGTTTGAGCCCTGGTCCGGGAAGATGCCACATGCCACAGAGCAACTAAGCCCGTGCACCACAACTATTGAGCCTGCGCTCTAGAGCCGTCGTGCCGCATCTGTTGGGCTCGTGTGCCACAACTACTGAAGCCCGCGCGCCTAGAGCCCGTGCTCTGCAACAAAGAGAAGCCACTGCAGTGAGAAGCCCACACACAGCAATGAAGAGTAGCCCCCGCTCACTGCAACTAGAGAAAAGCCCTCGTGCAGCAACGAAGACCCAACACAGCCAAAAATTTTTTTTTTAAAAAAGAGTTTTAAAACTTCAAAGCAAAAGACCCATAAGCAAAATTAAAGGTCAAACAACAGGGTGGATCAAGATTATTTAAATACATATAATAGACAAAGAATCTCAACCAGAATTCTGACTAATCAACATAAAGCAGACAAGCAACGGATAAGAAAAATGGTCACAGGATGTGAACAGCCACTTGACAGAAGAGGAAAGCAAGATGGGCAATAAACTCGTGAAGTGATGTTCAACTTCACTGGTAGTGAAGGGGACACAAATAAAATAATAATGAAAGACAATTTCCTACCCCCTCTTATTCAAGAAACTTTATGAAAAGCCTAGAAAGCCCAGGTGTTGGAGAGGATGTGAAGAAATGGTATCTCTTATCCTGGTGGAAGTAAAAATTGGTACAGACACTTTGAAGAGCCATTTGGCTGTATCTATTGTGCGTATCCAAGAGAAATACATTAATGCTGACACATGTAAATGATGTTAAATGTAAGAATGTTCAATGTAGTACTGACAGCAATAGTAAATATCGTGAAATAATTTGTTTCCAACAATAGGAGGATGGACAAGTTGTGGAAAAATCATATAATGAACAATATACAACTATCCATTAAATATCCCTATTAGCATAGATATATGATTTTGAGTGGGGCAGAAAAAGTCAAATTCCAAAATGAGAACATTTGTGGGTATTTTGAAAACCTACAGATTAATCCACTGTATTTCATGTAATAGAAATATCACAATCAGACCTAGGGGGCTATCCATCAACTTCAAAATAGTGGTGCACTTTTGGAGATGGGAGGGAAAGCTCAGGGTATCTACCTGTATTCCCAATACAGTGCCTTATAAAGCTTGCATTCATCAACCAGCTCACCAAAATTCATGTTAGTAAAGACTCTAGTGATTCAGATAAATAAATTCCTTTCTTCTTTATTGATGATGGTGACTTGACACACTTTTAAAAAAGATCTTGGCTCATTTCTGTTAAAAGTTTCTTTGGGAAAATTCAATGACGCAGAATCCTTCCATAACCCCTCAAGTTGGCGGTTGCCATTATTAAAATTGTTACCATATTGTGATGAACTTCTGGTAGTTGTGTTAATCAAATTGCAAGAAAATGTCATTTCCTTAAAGAAAATATTTGGTTTCACCAGCCTGTAAATCTGTATTAACAATTCTAAGTCACCGGTTCAAACTGAAGGCCAGTACCTTGTTCACAGTAATCAACTTCAGATAAATCAGTTTGAGTCATTTGGCTATCTTCTCTAAGAGACACTGTTAATATTAAAATACTCAATGCCACCTGCTTAGGATGTTTGCCTTCATACACTATTTCCAGTTTCTTTGTAAGTTTGCCAAGTGTTTTCAAATATATCCCTTGGGAAAATGACCTATCAGTAATTTTTTCCTGCATTTTCTCAGGCTGATAGGAGAGAAAGTCTTTGATCATGTTGACTGAGGGCTTTCTTTTCAACTAAGAAAACTTCTTAGTTTCCTAAGTACAGAGAAACCTTATGCTTGTGCAGCTAGGCAGAGCTTTCTGCCAGCACTGGATATTTGTATGTCATACATAAAGCTTAAAAGCCAAAATCATTACCTACAGGTTGGAGGAATAGAGAACGTCTCAATATTTTAACTAAAATTACGTTAAGCCTCTTTTAAATTTCATCCTTTGGAATGCCAGTTATTTGCTCTTTTCCATTAGTTTTCTCCACTAAATCCTCTTCCGTTCCCACTCAATCCCTCCTCCCACACCCTACCCCTACACGGAAAATAATTGCAGTTCTTTCACAGACAGAGGAATATTTTGTTTCCATTATTTGAGATAAAAAGCTAATAGTAATAAAGTCATCATTTTCAATGAAATTGACAAAAGTCATCATTCTTTTTTGTTTCCAAGTGGTGGGAGAACAAATGTTATTTAGAAATATCACACCGTAAGACAATGGAAAGCATTAGGGGAATGGGTTTCACATCAGGAAATCTGGGGAGGAAACAATCCCATCTTGTGGGATGGTGTTAAGTTTCTTTTTCCAGAGAGGGCAAAAGATCCACTAAGACGGAAGCAAAGCAAGGATGCCTGTGATAGCAGTGAAATTCATTTATTTATTTTCTCCCAGGCGGAGAAAGAAATCTGACAAATTAATTCTAATTTGGGGCAGGGGAGAGGTCAGATTTCATTTTCTTTCTTTCTTTTTTTTTTTTTTTTTATTGGAGTATAATTGCTTTACAATGTTGTCTTGTTTCTGCTGTACAATGAAGTGAATCAGCTATAGGTATACATACATCCCCTCCTTCTTGGACCTCCCTCCCCCCCCACCCCACCATCCCACCCATCTAGGTCATCAAGAGCACCGAGCTGAGCTCCCTGTGCTATACAGCAGGTTCCCACTAGCTATCTATTTTACACATGGTAGTGTATTTATGTCAAACCTAATCTCCCAATTCATCCCACCCTCCCCTTCCCCCTCTGTGTCCACACGTCCATTCTCTGCATGTGCATTTCTATTCCTGCCCTGCAAATAGGTTCACCTGTACAATTTTTCTAGATTCCACATATATGCGTTAATATACGATATTTGTTTTTCTCTTTCTTACTTCACTCTGTATGATAGACTCTAGGTCCGTCCACATCTCTACAAATGACCCAATTTTGTTCCTTTTTCTGATGAATTTCCCTATATTTTGAGTACCGTTGCATTTAGAAATAAACCAATTTCAAAAATATATATATTTGTTGAATTGTTTGACTCTGGTCCATCATAACATCATTGAGAATTGGTTTCCCACCTGTGAAATGTGGCTGTCTTTACCTTCCTCACAGGGTAATTATAAAGCTGAGCTGTTGGGAGAAAAAAAAACTGGTCTAGGAGAGGAAATCCAAACATTTGCAGGAGTTTAGGGGGTCACTGAAATATGATCACCAAGGTGAGAGGCGAGCGGGCTCTGTAGAGTTTGAGATGAGCAAGTACACTCACAAAAGCATTTCATTTCTTAACAAACTGTTAACCCTGTGCTAGACTAAAAACAAAACCAAAACCACAAGTCTTTGACCACTCCCAAATGTTAGTTTGCAGCCCCTTTAGTAATAAAAGAATGGGCTCTGGTTTGAGACAGCCTAACAGTTTGAAATCACCTCAAAGTAACTTAGGTCCTTAAGTAACTTAGGAAAGTTCTTAATTTCTTCCCCCCACCCCATTTTATTGAGATATAATATACACATAACATTGTGTAAGTTTAGGATGTACAAATGTGTTGACTTGATACACTAATAAAGTACAAAATAATTATCATCAAAGTGTTAGCTACCACTTCCATCCCGTCACATATTTACCATTTCTTTTTTGTAGTGAAGACATTTAAGATCTACTCTTAGCAACTTTCAAGTATATGATACAGTATTATTAGCTATCATCGCTGTACATTAGATCCTCAAACTTGTTAATCTTATAACTGGATTGCACCCTTTGACCAACATGTGTAATTCTCACCACCCCTCCTCAAGCACCACTCTGCTCTCTGCTTCTCTGAGTTTGTCTTTTGTTAGATTCCTCATGTAAGTGATATTATACGGTATTTGTCTTTGTCTGACCTGGGAAGTTACTTAATTTCTTTAAGTCTTGATTTCCCCCAAATGATGACGTTATAACATTATGTTTCCACATTGAAACATACAGATAATAGTAGCATATTCCTCTTACAGTGCTATAGGACTCAAACAATATCCTGTATGCACATCCTACCTCCTCAATAAATGTCTGTTGTTACCACCTCATTAGAGTACTTTGTACACAATAATGTTCTATACAGATGTAAAAGGTTTCTGGTTTATTTACTATCATTTGCTATGTGATATTTAAATAATAAATTACAAATATCAAATCAAATATAGAGTTCAGATAAATTAATCACTTCCAGGGTGGCGGTGAGGAGACATTATTTGAAATGCTATAATTCTTTTGCATGCAGATAAATGTTTATTTAATTATCAGATCCTTGTGGGATACATTCTTATGAATACTATGAACAGAAAACTATTCTTAAATTTTCATTGAGAATAAAACTAGATCTAAATAAATTAATCTTTTTTTTTTGGAATTTCAGACAGTAAAGAAAAACACATTGGGCATGATCTATCAAAAAAAATATAGATCTACAAAGCTTCCCTTTTTTTTCTTATGCAATATATCATACACACCAAAGTATATAGAAGGATATATAATTTGAAGAATAAAAATAAAGCAATCACCCCTGGAGATATCATCCAGGTTAAGTAATAGAACACTGCTAGTAATGTCTTAGCAGCCTCCTGTGTGCCCCTCCCAAATGAATTTCCTCTCCTTCCCACAGATGTGACAACTAATTTCTTTCCTTCCTTCTATGCATGCAAATTTAAACAATGCATTGTTTAGCTTGGCCTGTTAGAACTTTGTTAAAATAGAATCACATTGTATAAATTCCATAGCCACTTCTTTCGCTCAACATTGTGTTGATAGAATTTTTCTACATTGGTGTGTGTAGCTGTAATATGTTCATTTTCCTTGTAGTACGATATTATAATGTATGTATATACCATGATTTATTTACCTAATCTATATTAGATTAACATTTCTGTTGTTTCCATTGAGAGTTGCTATGAAAATTTTTGTGTAAGTTTCCAGGTAAACATGAATAAGAATTTCTCTAAAGTATGGATCAAGAGTGGAATTCCAGGGTCATAATAAATGCATATCTTCAAATATGCTAGAAAATGTCAAACTATTTTCCAAATCGGTTCCATCAGTTGACCCTCTGTTCCACAGGAAATGAGAATTCCCCTTGCTCCACATCCTCACCAATATCTGATATGGTCAACAATTTCTTTTTCCCCCAGGCTCCATACAGCACAGGAATCTTTCCAGAACCTTAATCTGATCACCTCCTTACTTTCAACTCTTCAATGGTTCCTCTTACTGTCAAAATAAAGTTTCAAATCCTTGGTCTAAACCATAAGGCCACGCTTTATCTGATCCCAGTTGTTAGACATTTAAATGTTGCTAGCTTTATGATGAAGAGTTGTATGTTATAGTAGTTTTAATTTGTATTTCCCTGATTACTAATAGAATTGAGCATCTTTTCCTCAGTTTATTGGCCATGAGTGCTTTCCTGATTATACCTTTTGCTTGGTTTTGTATAGGGCTGTTTGTCTCCTACCCCTTTATATGAGTTCTTTTTATATGTTGTAATAACTCACCCCACCAAATATATGTGGTTATTACAATCTTCTCTCACTCTATGCCTTCTATTTTCAGTTTCTTTATGTTATCTCTTGGTGAAGAGAAGTTCTTAATTCCAGTGTAATTAAATTTATTAGTCTTTCCTTTATAGTTCATAGTTCACATTTTGTTTAAGAAATTCTGAGGATATAGAAATATTCTTCATACTAACTTCTAAAAATTTTTATAATTTTGCTTTTCACATTTATAACTGAGAGTCACCTGGATTGATTTTTGTGAGGTAAGAATCCAATTTCATTTTTTCCTATATGTATAAACAAATGTCCCACTTACTGAAAAGTCCAGGTTTTCTCAATGAATCTACAATACCTCCTCAGTAAAATGTCTTTTTTGCATTAATTTTTACTAGATTCAGTGTTCTATTTGTTTGACATTTTTTATATCCCTGCACCCATAGACGCTAATCAGTAGAGATTTTTAAGTTTTCATGTCCAGTAGGGCCAGTACACCCAACTTGCTCTTCAAGAGTATCTTGATGGGGACTTCCCTGGTGGCGCAGTGGTTGGGAATCTGCCTGCCAATGCAGGGGACACAGGTTCGAGCCCTGGTCCGGGAAGATCCCACATGCCATGGAGCAACTAAGCCCGTGTGCTGCAACTACTGAGCCTACATGCTGCAACTATGGAAGCCCACATGCCTAGAGCCCGTGCTCTGTGACAAGAGAAGCCACCGCAGTGAGAAGCCCATGACCTGCAATGAAGAGTAGCCTCTGCTTGCCACAACTAAAGAAATCCCGTGAGCAGCAATGAAGATCCAACACAGCCATAAATAAATAAATAAATAAAATGAAAATTGAAGATTAAAAAAAAAAAAAGAGTATCTTGATGGTTTGGGCCCTTTGTACTTTCATGTAAATTTTTCATTCATTTTGCCAAATTCCATTTAAAAGATAAAAATTTTAAAAGCATTAGCTCTGCAGATCAATTAGGGGAAAAGTGACACGTTCACAATATTGAGTCCTCTATGCCATGAACATAATCTGTCTATTTGTTTTCAAAAAATGTTATCTTGGGCTTCCCTGGTGGCGCAGTGGTTGAGAATCTGCCTGCCAATGCAGGGGACACGGGTTTGAGCCCTGGTCTGGGAAGATCCCATTTAAAAAAAAAAAAATGTTATTTCAATAGAGTTCTGCAAGTCATTCTATACAGATTTTGGACAAATGTTGTTGGATTTATTTCTAGTTACTTTATGTTTTTAAGCTAATATAAATGATACACTTCTTAAAAAGATTCATTTGAACTCTTTTAGCTACTATATTAGAAATGCAACAGATTATCGTACATTGATTTTCTACCTACACTTTTACTAAACTCTTATTTCTAACAATTTACTCCTTGGGGATATTAATTCTTTTGGCTATTCTATGTGTTACCTGCAATTAATAACAGCTTTGTTTCTTCTTTTAGGATTTTTACACCTCTTATTTACCTTGCCTTACAGAACTGGCTCAGATCTCCAGTATAATATTGAATAGAAATAGTGATAAAAGGCATCTTTGTCTTTTTCAGATTCTAAAAAGAAGCATTTTGGTTACTTACTATTGAATATCATGTTTGTGTATGAAAGGATGTTGAATTATAGTAAATGAAAGGCTTTGAGGAGCTTATTTTAAGATGATATTATATATAGTTTTTACCTTCAGTCTATCCATATTTATTTCCTAGTTTTAAACAAACTTTATTCTTAGCAAAAATACAACTTGGTCATGATGTTTTATTACATTTGTTCTACATTGCTGGATTCAGTTTCTCAATATTTCAGTTAGGTATTTTGCATTTATGTTCATTAGTGAATTTGACTTGAACTTTTTCTTATTTATACTCTCATTAGTTATTTTGGCATTAGTGTTTGCTAGGCTAACTTTAAAAAATGAATGGGTAGAGGAGAATATATCTGTCTTTTTCTATGACCTCAAATATTGAAATTATTTATTTCTTTAGCACGGAGCACAACACTGTGGCAGTCACAACGACATGTGATCCACAAATCTTCTTCCCTTTTCTGCAAGGCACACAGCTAGACTGTAATTTTCTGCCTCCTCACAGTTATATGGGGCTATTGATTATGTTCTGGCCAATGGAATGTGGTCTGCATTATGAGAGTAAATGGGATACTGTATGTAAAAGTCCTTTGTTATAATGAATATTCATATCTGACAGATTACTTTAAAAACTTTCCTCATTTTTTAGAGGTGGACAGTAACATAAACCAGAAATGGTAGTGTGTGGATTAAAATCTATATGTAAAGGGCCTAGAAGCTAAATGTTTGTTTAATAAATGTAAATTGGTACTATCATTTGAGGCAATAATGGTATGTTGATAACACAATACTATTACTCATTCCAAAGAGATTTAACTCTGAATCTATATTCCTTGTAAAAAAAAAAAAACAAAACCCTGTCTATAACTGTAGTTTCCAAAGGAAATAAAATAGAAATAAAAGAAATGTAATTAAGGAAAATAAAGTCTTTGGAATTAAAAGTTACTCTAGACAACTATCATACAAATACTCTAAATATTTTATTTTGAATTAAGTGAAATGGACAAAAATGTGGTTATGGAAGCATTTTTAGAACTTCAGAGCATTTTGTTCTGTTCTTCATCTGGCATCAAAATGGCTGAGAGGAATAGCAGGAAAAGCTGGGTGGTCAGCCTTTGTACCCTTCTATGCAAGGTTCCTTTCTGTCATGATAGAGACCAGAGATCTGAGAAACTTCTAGATCTCTCACAGACTGGAGGGTCTCTCAGTTCTGGGAGAGTCACCCTCTCTGTTCCATTCAGAGCAACAATAGGTTGAGTTTAGGCAGGAACAATGATGTTTCTCTATAATGCCTGCTCTCCTGACAGATGAAATCAGTCTAATTTGAACCTCAGAGACAGCCTCTGAGGAAAAATGAAGTACAAAGGAGTTAAGTATAGTGACTGTTTTTACATGAATCTTGGATATTGTTAGAATGAGCTTTCTTTATTTCTTTCCATAAGCCACTGCCCAGCTCACAGTATCTTTGGGTAAGGGGTAAAACAGAACCTATACTAGAATACACAGTATAAGGACTAGGTATACGAATGGGTAGGATATGAACCTGGCCTCCGTGATTTGGTCAACCAGATTGGTTTGGTGAGGGTAATAATTACTGACATGGTAGTTATGACCTGGTAAATGGTCAGGGAGGCAGTAAGGGCACTAGTAAAGAATGCTAAGTTTGGCATGTGTGGAAATAAAAAAAACTAGATTCCATTCCAACTTCTTTTCATTGTGAATTATTGTGAAATCATAGTATTTCTTCACTTCTAAAATGGGGCCATTAGTACCGTGAGTACCTTACTTGTTCACACCAAGGAGCAAGGAGGTAGAGGAAAGCAAAGAAGGGTCACATGATAGCTAAAACCACCTAGACAAAGACTACATAGCAGAAAATTAGCTTTATGGAACAAGTAGCTTATGAATTTTATAAATATAAAAATATGTATACATATAGTAGATATGGGAGAGAAAAGTAAATAGTATTGGTTATTTTGTGGCAGTCAGTTGTACAGTTCCAATATATTCTAAGTTCTGGGGCTAAAATCAATGTTCTTTTCAATGTGACCTTTTCCAAACAGTCTCTGACATTGATCAGTGAAATGCTGATATTGATGGGCCTTGGTAATTTACTTACTGTTAAAAATAAAAATGTCTATTGTCCTAATCAATGATGAAAATGAGTCTTTTTACACAAAACAAAGAGCCACAAGCCCTTTATGGTTAAGGTGAGTTTATCTCTTGATTATAAAAAACAAAACAAAACAAATAGAAAAAACACAAAAACCTCTTTAAGTGGTATTAGAATGGGACTGAACAAGTTTCATTTATTTTAGAAATATGTGTAAAATAATTGTGGGGAATCAGTACATGGGTTGGATAAAACCAGAAAAGATTTTCAAATCAAAAAGGAACCAAAATATCATAGAAGAACTTAAAATTTTCTAATAATAGGTATGATATATAGTCAGTGTAGGAAAATTAGGATATACAGAAATATAAAACCATATATAATAATCAGACTTTACCCTCAGAGTTACCTATTTATTAACGTTTTGACCTATATCCTTCTAGACATTTATTTGGGGAGGGAGATAAAAAAAAGGACAACTTCTCTGCCAGGGACTATCCTTACAACAGTTCTAGGAGTGACTTGACATTATCTCCATTTTACAAAGCAGGACACCAAAACTCAGAAAAGTCAAGTTACTTGCTTATAGGCTGATAAATGGCAAAGTATGATTCAAATTCAGACAAAATGATTTCAAAGTTCAAGGTTTTCCCTGAACCCAAAGACACTGAAAAGAATAATGGTGCTCAAAGTGACATGAGCAAGATGGAGAAGAGGAAGCACCAGACCTTCTTTCCTCACGTGTAGATACCAATTCAACAACAATGCATGAACCAATTCTCCTGAAAATAAAAAAAGAAAAGAAACGAGCAAATTTCTCTAATTAGGAATCCACACACACAATACAGAGAAGACAGACCCACAGAAAAGGTTAGAGAGGTCCCAAGGATCAACAGCTGGCCTGACTGGTGAAGTTCTTTCTGTGTATGAAGCTAGTCCATAAAGACTGGGTGAGGTGGCTGTTATTTTAAATGCATGGATACCAATGCAAACTTACTAGGAACACAAAGAAACAGGGGAAAACAGCTCAATCAAAGGAACAAATAAATGTCCAAAAACCAACCTGAAAGAAATGGAGGTAAATTAATTATCTGAATAAAAATTCAAAATAACTGTTGTAAAGATGTTCAGTGAGCTCTGGAAAACAGGACTGAACAAAATGAGAATTTCAACAGAGAGAAAATATATATTTCTTTTTTAAAAAAAGAGATTTTGTAATTAAAGAATACAATAACTGAACTGAAAAATTTACTAGAAAATTTCAACAGCAGACTTGATCAAGCAGAAAAACAAATCAGTGAACCTGAAGATAAGTCATTTGAAATTATCCAGTAAAAGGAGAAAAAAAAAAGAGTGAAGAAAGGCTAAAGGACTAATGGGATACCATCATATGGACCATTATATACATTAAGAGAGCCCCAGAAGGAGAAAAGAGAGAGAGAGAGAAAAGGGCAGAAATATTATTTAAAGAAATAATGGCCCCAAACTCCCCAGATACAGAGAAGGATAGGGACATACAGATTTGAGAAACCCAACAAGTCTCAAATAGGCTAATCTCAAAGGAGTCTACACCAAGCACATTATAATCAAATTGTCAGAAGTCATGAAAAAGAGAGAATTTTAAAAGCAGCAAGAGACATTTTTCCAAAGAGGAAATGCAGATGTCCAACAGGCACATGAAAAGATGCTCAACAATGCTAATCATCAGGGAAATGCACATCAAAACCATAATGAGATATCACCTCACACTTCTCAGAAAGGCTATCATCAAAATAGCACAAATAATAAATGTCGGCGAGGATGTGGAGAAAAGGGAACCCTCATAAACTGTTGGTGAAAATGTAAATTGGTGCTGCCACTGTGGAAAACAGTATGGAGGTTTCTGAAAAAACTAAAAACAGAACTACCATATGATCCAGGAATTCCACTCCTGGGTTTATGTCCAAAAGAAACAAAAACACCAATTCAAAAAGATACATGCACCCCAATGTTCATAGCCACATTATTTACAATTGCCAAGAGATGGAACCAACCTAAGTGTCCATCAACAGATGAATGGATAAAGAAGATGCTGTATATATATATATATACAATGGAATACTACTCAGCCATAAAAAAGAATGAAATAATGCCATTTGCAGCAACATGGATGGATTTGGAGGGCATTATGCTAAGTGAAATAAGTCAGACAGAGAAATACAAGTACTGTATGATATCACTTATATGTGGAATCTGAAAAAAACAACAAACCAATGAATACAACAAAAAAAGGATCAGATTCACAGATATAGAGAACAAATTAGTGGTTACAAATGGGGAGAGGGAAGGGGGGGAGGAGCAGTAATCAGAAACATTCTAACTAAGAAAAGCCCAAGGGCAGATGGAGTCACTGGTGAATTCTACCAAACATTTAAAGAAGAATTAACGCCAATCTTCTCAAACTTTTTCCAAAAAATGAAGAGGAGGAAACACTTTCAAACTCATTTTATGAGGGCAGCATTACCTTGATACCATAGCCAGAAACACACACACACACACACACACACACACGCGCACACACACACATATATTAGGGGTATAAGGATGGTTCAACATATGAAAATCAATGTGACACATACCACATTAACTCAAGAAAGGATAAAACTCACATGATCATCTCAAAATTGCAGAAAAAGTATTTGATAAAATTCAACACCTTTTCATTATAAAAACTCTCAGAAGCTAGGAATAGAAGGAAATTACTTCAACATAATAAAGAACATGAATATAAAGCCCAAAGCTATTATCATACTCAAAACCTGAAAGCTTTTCCCCTAAGATAAGGAACAAAGTGAGGATGACTGTTTTTGTCACTTCTATTCAACATAGTATTGGAAATCCTAGTCAGAGTAATTAGGCAAAAAAAGAAAAGGCATGCAAATTGGAAAGGAAGGAGTAAAATTATCTCTGGTTGCAGATGACGCAATCTTAAGTAGAAAACCCTAAAGATTCTACACACACACACAAATTGTTAGAACTAATAAATGAATTAAGTAAGGTTGCAGCATACAAAATCAACATACAAAAACAACAAACTGAAAAGCAAATTGAAAAATTAATGCCATTTACAAAGGCATCAAAAAGAATAAGTTTATTCCTATATAAACTTAACCAAAGAGATGAAAGACTTGTACACTGAAAACTATAAAACATTGCTAAAAGAAATTAAAGAGGACACAATTAAAGGAAAATATATCCCATGTTCATGGATTGTAAGACATAATATTGTTAAGATGTTCATACTACACAAAGCAATCTACAGACTCAATGCAATTCCTATCAAAAACCCAATGACATTTTTTATAGAAATAGAAAAATACCTTAAAATTCATATGAAACCACAAGGATCCTGAATACATAAAACAATCTTGAGAGGAAGAAGAACATAGTTGGAGGCCTCACATTTCCTGACTTCAAAACATATTATTCCAAAGGTGCATAATCAAAAAGTGTGGCACTGGCTTAAAAACAGACATACTAGTCCAAGGGAACAGAATAGAGAGCCGTGAAACAAACCCACACATATATCTACTGGTCTTCAAAAGAGCGTCAAGAATATACAATAAGGAAAGCATAGTGTCTTCAGCAAATGGTGCTGGGAAAACTGGATATTGAAATGCAAAAGAGTTAAATTAGACCCCTATCATAGACTATACACAAATATAAACTCAAAATGGATTAAAGACTTAAATATAAAACCTGAAACTGTAAAACTCCTAGAAGAAAACAGGAGAAAATCTTCATGACATTGATCTTGGCAAAGGTTTCTTGAATATGATACCAAAAGCATAGGTAACAAAAGCAAAAATAGATACATGGGACTAAATCAGACTAAAGCATTTCTTCATAGCAGAAACATTCAACAGAATGAAAAAGCAGACTTGAAAACTATATATCTTCTAAGGGGTTAATATTCAAAATATAGAAGTAACTCCTACACCTCAATAGCAAAAAAATCAAATAACACAATTAGAAAATGGGCAAAGGACAAAGGACTTGAATAGACCTTTCTCCAAAGACAACATACAAAAGACAAATAAGCATATGAAAAGACGCTCAACATCACTAATCCTCAGGGAAATGCAAATCAACACAACAATGAAATACTACTTCATACGTATTAGTATGGCATATATATATATATTTATATAAACAACATCATGTAACGTGTTTCGGCACGCTTGTGCACTGCTGGGGAGGGTGTGCAATGGTACAGTGTTGTGGGAAAACAGGTTCCTTAGAAATTAAAAATAAAACTACGTATGATTCAACAATCCTACCTGTGGGTAATTATCCGAAAGACTTGAACCAGGACCTCAAAGAGGTATTTGCCCTCCCATGTTCACTGCAGCATTAATCATAATAGTCAAGAGTGGAAGCAACCTAAATGTCCATGGACAGGTGAATGGATAAAGAAAATGTGATATATACATACAATGGAATATTATTCAGTCATACAAAAGAAAGAAATCTTTTCATGTGCCACAGCATGGATGAACCTTGAGGACATTACACTAAGTGAAATAAGCCATTCACAAAAGGACAAATACTGAATGATTCTACTTATATGAGGTACATAAAGTAGTCAAACTCATCTAAGCGGAAGGTAGATGCAAGATGAAAACATTCTAGTGATCTCTTGTACAACACTGTGCCTATAGTAAATAATACTGTACTGTACTCTTGAACATCTTAAGAGAGTAGATTGCATGTTATACGTTTTTTACCATAAAAATAATTTAAAACCTTTAAAAAAAAAGGCGATGGTGCTCTTCTTCTCTCCACTCTGAATTCCAGAGACAATGTCTATTCCATTACTCCTGATGTCTTATTACTGTTTTACTATACCATAATTCTATAAATATTGATCAAGCTCTCTGAGTATATTTTTTCTGTATCTCTCATGTTACCTAGTACAGGGTTTTGAGAACAGAAGACAGTTAACAAACACTTGTTGAATAAAAACATTTATGCATTTGTAAAGGACAACTCTATTAACATTTTCCAAATGTTTCAGGCTAGTTAATTTTTAGAATTCACTTCAAAGGCTGATTTTCAGAAATCTATAAAGCTATAAATCCACCAGGAATTCAAAGAAGGTAGCATTATTAACTGAGAAAAACAGCTGGGAAAGACTTAATGGAAGATGTTGGTCTTCATTCATTCATGTATCAGATATCGGCGGTCCCCAACTTTTTTGGCACCAGGGACTGATTTCGTGGAAGACAATTTTTCCATGGATGGGGTAGAGGGCGTTCGGGCGGTAATGTGAGCGCTGGGGAGAGGCAGATGAAGCTTCGCGCACTTGCCAACCGCTCACCTCCTGCTGTGCGGCCCGGTTCCTAACAGGCCGAGGCCTGGTACTGGTCTGCAGCCCGGGGGTTGGGAACCCCTGTCAGGTATAGTTAGGAACTACTGGATGGTGTGAGAATGAACTTAGGCTCACAGTCTAATGAGTAGCCAGATGATATGTAATAAATGCAAAAAAAGTCAATAGATGTGGTTAAAGGTATGGCAAGATTAAAGCAATTGGCAACTATCAATGTCTTAAGGGGTCGCTGAAGGCTTTACATTTATGCATATTGAGTTTTAAAGAAACAATGTATACTCAAAAACTATATGGTATATAGTATATAGTATTCCTAGGCAGAGGAAGCAGCAGGTACAAAGGTGAGAAAACATGAAAAAAAAAAAAAAAACTAATTAGGACATTTGGAAAAAGTTCAGAAAGTATGGAGTATAAGACATAAGTAGGAGAGTAACAGGGAACATATGGTAATCAGATTGTGAAGGACTTTAAGGTCCAAGTGAAGGTATTTGTTAGAAATACAGAGAAAGACCCATGTCAGAATTTATCCCATCTTCTCTCCAGTTTCAACGAAATGCAAGGACTAAAAACAACGACAAAAGATGTTGTTAATAGTATATCCATGATCTAGATCAATGCATGTGAAAACTGTACCCATTTGCTGGTTCCAATCAATGGTTTTGATCTCCTCAAGCAGAATTAATCTCTGTCTCCTTTTGGGTATTTCAGAACACTTTTTACTATCTAATGACATTGGTCACCTTTGACTTTATACTCTACACATATTTAAGTAAATTGTACTATTTCCCCAACTACATTTTTAGCCCCTTGCTTATCTCTGTATCTACCACAGAGTTTGGGTTAATTGAACGGCACCAAATAGAACTGAGCTACAGCATTACTTCTTTCTCATAAATTTTATAATCTTTGATCTTTTTTGAATAAATGCAGGCAAAGAAAAAGTATCTTTCCCAATATGGTTAACTTACATTTAAAAAAAAAAAAAAAAAAAAACTAAGAAAGAACACAGTGTTTGGTTACTGACACCTAACCCTTTGTTTTTCTTAGACCTGAGTCAGCAGAAATATGAACCCTGGTAAGACTGCCTGTATTTCCAGCTTTTGTGGCCCTTGTTTATTCATCAAACTATTATGAACTTTGGCCCAGTTATGCTCTTTTGCAGTCTATTTGTACCATTCACCTGCATGGAAGAGATATTCCTTATTTTAAGAATCTGTTTACAGACATTTTGGAGGCATGGAAAGAAGCTAGTCAACAATATACATTTTGTGTTTCTATATAGAATGACCAATTGATTTTTTTCAGGGTAATCTCAGCTCTGAGTACTAATCTGGATAGGAAGTGCTTAATCTTTACAGAACTACTGGAGTAAAAGGGTATGTTTTTCTTTGCTTATCACAGGTCCAGTTATAGGATAAACTTCAAAGAAGTGTGTGCCAAGCTACCCAAAGGGCTCAGTGTAGAAGAAAAGAAATTTCTAAGATATGAAATGCTAGAGGAATAAAATAGTTACAGGAACTAAATCACAAGTCAGGCTTTAGGGGGAATATGGAAGTCAAGAGTGGAGAAGGACAAAGATTTTTCACCTTTGTTTTCTAAAATTTTGATTTCCCTTTTTGTAACTTGTGTATCACACATTTCCTATTAGAGATATTTATGTGAATTTACCCTACTGTAGTCAAAAGTCATTTTAGGATTTTTTTTAAGTGCTGAATTCAAAAAGATATAAATTCTATAATTGAATATCTACATAGCTCAAAATAATTTTATAGATATTTATGCTAAGCTCTTGATAATCATATCTATCACTTTTATGCCATTATCTTACTATTTGGTATACAAATATGTTAATTTGGTTAATGACACTTTAGTTTCCTAAGGGAAATAATACAATTTCTAAAAGTATTCATAGCTTGAAATGCTTCTTAAGCTCTGGAAAAATTTGATCAACAAATAAAGCCAGTGTCATCATCCTTGACGAATTTTAGAAAAAAATCAATAGTTTAGTTTGAGGGTCACTTAACTATGTAATTCAGGGAAGGGAGAGTACAACAGGAGAGACTGTCTCAGATAAATGAAGGGTTTCAGATTCCGCAATTGGAAAGAATTTAAAAGGAGAGTCTTTCTTAAATCTCTGAGGCTTGTCTGTTTACTTACGATAAGTTACCTGAATATATCTAGGTAGATATTTTTTCAAAAATATGCTTCTATCATCCTTTTGCTACCAGGAAACCCAATATAATTTACTTTTTAATTGTATCTACTCTTTTTTATGATTAAAGGTAAAATTAAGTCCCTTCCCTGGTTTCTGTGTTTTCTAAAAAAAATTTGTTATTCCTGATCTCTCTCTTGAAATTTCCTGTAAAATATACACTCTCATGACAATATACACTGATTATTTTTAGGAAGGAGAAAAGTATGCATTATAAATCAAAAGAATTTTAAAAATGTACTGAATTATAAGTCATTGTTTTAAAATATATTTAATAACTTTGAAAAAGATGTACCTTTTGTAATGTTATACTTTATTAGACAAAAGTTTGGGAAGATCTGAGGTTCCTCTCCCTTTTGCTTTACTTTTCTCTTCTGTTTATATGAGAACTAGCATAGTTAAAGAAACTCTCCTTTCTTTCAAAGAGGACTTAATTCTCTTCTAATGAATTTTATATTGAACAAACTAATAGAAACAAATGATGGGAACAGAGTCAGAGAAGGAAAATGAAACTAGGAGTTGAAACTCTTAGTGAGTGGGAAGAATCAATGACTCCTAGTTTTGTAGTTTGAAAAGCGAGTGGAAATTGGTGCCCTAAGTAAAATACAGGCTACAAAAGGAATAACAAGTTTGAAGAGAAAAATAACAAGCTCAAAAGTGGTGAGCATTAAAGCAATTGAAAAAAAGAAAAAGGAGGAAAATATACGTGTCTATGGTAACTCACTGAATCCCACCACAAACACACCTCCTCCAAGCACTGGATGGAAGACCCATTTCAAAGGGGAGGTTTCCAGTACTTATCTGCAAGATGGACCTCAGTTCAGGGAAAGCACATAGCACCTTATAACTTAGATCATCCCCCCGGGTTGAAAGGTAAAGTATAATGTAACATACCCCACAGCCGGAGGATAAACAGGCTTGGGTTACCACTGCATTATTTGGCTGCCCTCATCAGAAACATAACCTGTCTCCACAAGTTTAAGATAAAACAGGAGAGCCCTGATCATTTGACTCAAACAAAACCATCTTAAGTGCAACTGCTATCTTCCCTCCTGATACAGCACATGACTCCTTGTCAAGCCCAGCTGGAGACTGTGTCTAGAAGGATTATAGTTGAGGTTTCTGAAGCTGCCCTTTTCTCTTACACACATTCACTGTGATCATCTCGTTTTTATCGAAACAACGTGATAAAAGTTGCACAGAATCTGCAAATGGTAACTAGACATGGAGAATTTCTCCCAGGAGCAGTACTGTCCTGAGACACATCCTGAAAGGTAATAGCTTTGTGGGATTTGGCTGCCTGTTGATAATATTTCATGTAATTTTCCATAGCCAAGAAGAAACAGATCAATCCAAGGGATTTTTGCAACCTTTTATTCCCTCCCCGTATGTGAAAATACAAGGAAAAAAAATACATAATACAGTCCTCTAATAAAACTTTGTGGATCATTTTCATGCAGATGGCCACACATCTGTGAATATTAAAAATGAACTTTGGCACTTTTCCTCCTTATCGTAATATTACTATCACTTATTTCCTTCCCTATGAATATTTTATACCCCACCCATTCTATGACCCAACCCCAAATCAATCTACTCCGGGGAAGCCATGTATGCTTATCTAAACACTGCAAGCAAGTATAAAAGATTAAGACAAAGCTCCTACTAAAAAATGAGAATGTTAAAAAAATAATAAAACTAAAGTCTCTCTTTTAGCAACATGTGTTTGCTTTAAATATTATTCTCCTGGATTCACCATAAGCATGCGAGATTTCAAGAAAAGAAGCATTCCCTTTTGTAAAGTTTTATAAGCACAGAAACATATTTAGTATTTCAGAAACAGTTATAGATCACATACACACTAAGAAAGTTAAGCATATTACCTGTAAGATTCAAAGAAAGTAGGAGATTTAGTTTTTGTGAGGGTGATAATTGCTTCAAATGTTTGTCTAATTAAGCAATTAATGAATTGTTGATCACCTATTATATTGCCTGTGTTGGCAAGAATTATATACACACACAATGTATATAAACAAATATAACTGAAAAAGGAAATTATTTTAAATATGAAAATGTAAAAAATGGGACCAAAGGGTTAAAAACAAACATTCTAAAAGCGATGACCTAATTCACCTACAGCGTTTGATGTTTAAGATTCACGGGCGAAATACAGACTTCAGAGGAAGGTATTCCTTTGTGCAGTGAAGCTGAGAAGGGAAGATGGAGAATTCTGCTAAAGGTGCAGATAATTAGATTGTGCATCCTCTGTGGTCTTTCCAAACTTTTGGTTAAAAAAAAAAAAAAAAAGACTCCTCTAAACAATAACTAGGCAAATACTATTGATTTGGCCTCTTTCTCTCAGTGTAGACTGAGTCTGGTGCTACTTTGACCTAAAAATAATAAATCAACTTTAATTAGTTCTGTGAACTGGAGTGTAGCATTGCCTATGATGAGTTGAAAGGCTCCATTTCTCCAAATCCCCACTCTGGTCCTTGAAACTGGAGTTTTGCAAAGCCTCACGTGCTCTCACCAGCTGTAGTCAGGAAGGGGCTATTTGGAGTTCATTGTGGAAATGAGACCAGAGCTGGAGTGGGAGCTTTTGGAGTTTTACACAATGTCAGCCCACCCTTTCCCTGTGGAATAGGAATTGTTGGCAAAGTAGACTTCCTCTCATAGTCAGAATAATCTCAGCTTTCTCCTTGGAAAACATACAGAAAGAAAAAGAACATTCTAACATGCAATCATGAGGAATGTTCCCTAGCATCCTGTTTAGAGGGATCAAAATCTGCATCTTGTATCAGCATTCTTGACTGCCCTCCATATGTCTGTCTGTACTAGGAATTAGATGATCCTTTTTATCTAGTGATATTTGAAAGACTGTGGTGCTCACTGCACTATATTAAGTAGCCAGTGAAATGCAAAGTTGAATGGAATGTTCCAGAGTTATCCAGTAAATTCATCCCAAGAAAATAAACAACCTGAATAATTCAAGTAAAAAAATTCCATTACCACTCTTTTTTCTCATTAACAAGTTTATTTTGGCTGCATTATCATAACATGTATTCTATAAGATCAGAATTTATCAAAATATAACTGTACTGAGTTATATTTTTGCAATGAGGAATAAAATTTAATAGTCTGTTTTCCTTTGTTGACAAGCTCATTTTGGAGTTATTTTAATGAATGACCTACAGTTATATCCTCCTAATTTGCAAACCAAACAAGTTCAATCACCTCAAATTTGTGCCAAATAAGGTGAGAAATGGTGCTGAGAAAAATCTGAGGTTTCGAAAACCTTCAAAGACTTGCTAATGGCTCTTTCAGCAGGATTTGCCAATTATAGCTACTTTCATCCCTCTAATAAAAGCTACCATTCAATTGAGCAAGTCTAAATGGGAGGTTGATAAAATTTTCCTAGGATAATCATTTGATATTTGTATATCTTCAATTGTAGAATACGACAAGATTGTGGCATTGAGATGTATATATTATTGTTGAGTTTTGTATTCTGTGATGATAAATTCTACTGCACACAAATGAAGCCAAATTGTGCATTTTGCACGAGTCCCATGGGAAGCTCATTCTTTACATAATGCAGGGGTGATGACTGTAGCTTTCTTTAGGAATGGGAATATTGTGAAGAAAAAAGGATCTGATCCCCTAAGCCCATGACTGAAAGCTATCTGGTTCAGACTGTAGTACATCACCCAGGGGTCAGGAGAGAAGAGATTTTTCTCTGCCTCATATCTGTAAGTATCTTGCTGTCTTCTCTAACAATATTTTTTTCACCATCTTGCCTAACACTGTATAGCACTGGAAGATGATTCCAGGACATAGGCTATATAAGGGAAAACAGTCTGCACGCTAGAGAATGAAGGAATATTACATCGTATGTTTACATTACTCAGTTCTTCATCTTTTCCTTTCTCATACTCATCTTTCAGTCAGCCCCAAGTATTATCTTTTGAAAAGCAATTCTATGCTCTGTTGCTTACAACCTTCCAAAGGCAACACATTGCTTGTGAGACAAGTAGAAATCCGCTGCAGGGCACAAAAGCCCAACTATCATCCGATTGTTACTCATCTTCTCTACCTTTCACTTTATAACCTAGAAATACCAGATTACTGTAATTCTTCAATGCACATCGTGATGAATCATGCATGCTGTTTCCCCTTATGTTTCCACTGCCTGCAGTTTTACAAACCTTGACCTTGCTGACCCATACTTAAGACTCAGCTCTCAGCACCCATGAACCCTCCCTGAACTCCTCAGACTGAACAATGGGCCCTTCTTGTTGATCCCATAGCACCCTCTGCTGTCTTCCATTATAGAATTGATCATAGTGGGTTCTCTTCACCTTTCCTTCTTAGGAGACTGTAAATTTCTCAAGGTCAAAGGCAAATGAGTTCTCCAACATTTTATTCCTCTCTTTGCTGCCCCCCATCTCCACCTTCCAAGATGGGAATGGGTGGACAGAAATAGAGAAAAGCAAACACAAAGATAACAGAAATATCTAGAGAGAGAACAGTAACACCAGGTGAATTCTAGCACAGAACAACTTGCTTATAATAAGACAAAGCCCATAACAGGAGATTGGGTATGTCTCTGTTGCTTGAAATCTAGAAGAATAAAATGGACAGGACACTCCGTAAATGTTCATGGGGTAGCTTCCTGGTGAAGGATAAATGTTCACTCTGCTTCCACATCATTCTCTGTTTTCTCCTCCAATTATTTTCTCACCTGGAATGCCTGTACCAACCCTCTAGGCCCATTCAGACCTAACTTTCTAAGCCTGGGTAAAATCCCATTGTCTCTATGAAGCCTTCTCTAATTACTCCAGGAAACATTACTTTTATTATTTCTGAAACTCTAGAATACTTATTCTTATTCCCACCATTCATAAATATTTTAGGGCCTTCTTTTCTTCATCTTTAACCTCAAAAAATGTCTGATTAAACCTACTGATAATTGTATTGTGGCTAAAACCACTGATACTCATATTTATTATTGACAGTAAATGGAATGAATGCTTAATTAAATGTTTTTCTCTTTTCTCTGATTTCCCTTTCAGTTAGAATATTCATAAATTTATTGAGAACAATGGATTAAATGTGAGTGTATTTTAGACTTCTTTTACCCATCCATGTGCTCTTATAAAAAACTGAAATTTCAAGTGTCTGAGGGTTGATAAAGGAGCTGTTTATACACAGGGGAAAGTTTAGCTCCCCTAAAATAACTGAAAAATATTGTATGCTCAAATTTTCCACAAATCCTCTATGTAACCTTGGGAAAGTATATTTCCTCTTTGGATTTTAAATTGCTTCCTATGAAATGAAGCATGAGATGATTGGACATTTATATTTAGAAAGATTCCTCAATGTGTATAAACTTATAATTTCTTGATTCAGTTGGTGTTAAAGAGTGGTATTAGATTGTTAAATTATTACATAAAGATTGTTGAATACGTATAGCAGATGAGTCCTAGACCACAACTCAAATGCACAAGAAGTATGTTTCTTTTTAAAAATCTCACTCCATTTTTACATTGTAAGGACATCCACACTGAATTTTATAATTTATTTTTAATTTAAATTTTTAAGATGTGCCTTATTTTTCATAGTACAGGTCTTCTCACTTCATTACTAATATTTTCTATAATTGTCTATAATTGAACAGCTTCTATTTTGTGCTTCATTCTATCTGTATGGCAGAAACTTAGTGAGTTTTGGGTTTCTGCCCTCTTTTTCCTGAGAGGTACTCAAGTTCTGGCGTTTACAGAGTGTCAATGCAATGGGAACACAGTAGGGATCAAGTGCTCAATAACAGCTGTCCATAGAGGTATTCACTGAGGTACCCTATATTGCTGCATCATTCTCCATAGGCTACGCCAAGTCATCCATCCCTGAATCTTGTCCATAAGCTCCTTGAAGCCCAAGACCTCTCTCTACGTGTCAGAATGGAAACCAAAATGGAAACCAATCTGATATATATATATATATATATCTATCTTACAATAATTAAACATAAAACAATATATGTAAGGTACCTAATTCTGTGTATGATGCAATATTCGAAACTCAATAAATGCTAAGCACTACTACTATTACTATTTTTTTACTTCTTTGAGTAGGTAATTCAGTAACATTGTTCAAAAATCAAATATATATGTATACACACACATATAAAAATCAAAGTGAGAAGTGTTCCCCTCATCCAGGTACCACTTTATCTAGTTTCCCTATTCACCCCCTAAAAGATAAACTTGATAGAGTTTTTTTAGGCAAAGATAGTGAAATAAAGTTTATGATATCCATAAAATGGGGAGTTGAGGATATTTATTTTCATATATTCATATACATTAATAAGACTATTATCAAAACCTTGCAAAATAGGTTGTCAAATATTTATGGAGCACTTTCACAGACACTCTTCTAAGTGCTTTTGAAGTATTAACTAAGTTATTTCTCATACAACACTATGAGGGAGATGCTATTGGTAGCCTCTTTTGACAGATAAGGAAACTGAGGCTCAGTGAGTAACACTTGGAGAGGTGAGATTTTAATTTTTAGCACTTCTACCCTAACACAACTATTATAATTTATATCTGTACCCATTAGCCTTTGCATATACATATATTTTAACATTCTCTTTAATTTTTTAATCTCTTCATCAATTGTCAAAAGTTGCCATTATTCTCAGAAACTTTGGATAGCCTAAGAAATAATTTATGAAGAATAGGTTTGAATAGGGGAGCATCTACAGAGTAATAATCAAATGTATGTTTCCACTTAATCTTTGAAAACATTACTTATTTTTAAAAGCACTGACAGTTGCATAAAATCAAGAATCCTAACCTCTAATAATAATGATGACTTATGTTGAAACAAAACACATCCAGTATCTCTCTGTATCCTCACAGCAATTCTATTAGGATAACTTCCTTATTACTACCTCTGTGACTTATTTTTTTCCTTTAATGTATCTTTTGCAATGTCAATATGTCTTCCCAAAATGCAAAATTTATAATGGAATCCATGTTTATAGAAAGTTTGAATATTTCCCAAATAATCTGTGAGTTTAATTTTTTTAAATATTTAAAATTTACTGACTCATAGATTCATATATTATGTAAATATGTATATATAAGCAATATATATATACTTCGTATACTATATATGACATAACCACCACAATGTCAAGTAAAGCATTCAATTTTCAACATACGCTTGTAGCCTTATCTTTTACTCCTTGATTTTGCCCCCATCACCCAGATGTTCAATTATACTGAATTATTTGCTGTCACCTCAATATGATATTTGCTTTCTGTGCCTTTGCTTATATTGATCCCTTCTTCGCTGATGGAATACTATTCCTCCTTTAAGGCTCAACTCAAATATCACCTACTCAAGTTTCAAGACTTAAAAATGATGTCAACTTGGAAGTCTTCCAATCATAGCAATGTGCTTCCACAGCACTGTGCATGTGCAGCCTAGGCCACATTTTATTATCGTATTTCTTTGCATGCCTATTAGAGTTATCATTGTGTCCTAACAGAGTACCCAGAATACAATAAGTGCATAATAAAGGATTATAAACTCCATGAATGCTGGTGAGATGACATAGCAGGAACTCTTACTTGTACTTACAAGATGAAGCATATTCCAAAAGTAAAAGTGGTTTGCTCAGGGCTACAAACTCCTTCGGGATATATTACACAGCTATATGAGCACGTGAGAAAGCTAGCTTCCCAATGTCCCTACCTTTCTCGTGATGCGTGATAGGAACTGAAGAACGACAAAGCTGGAGAAAAAAAAATCTAGGTATTTGCAAAGAGTACTAGGGCCAGTTTACAGGGACTGAATTATCGATATAAATACTTTAAATTTATTACTACACATGTCAGTGGGCTCTGAGAATTACCTGTTATAGCTATTCTACATCTCTATTTTTTTTAAAGGGCCTTATATGTTTTACTTTTTTTATTGAAGTATAGCTGATTTACAATGTCATGTTAGTTTCAGGTGTACAGCAAAGTGAGATATATATATATAATATATATTTATATTATATATATATATGGATCTGTTCTTTTTCAGCTTCTTTTCCCTTATAGATTATTACAAAATATTGAGTACAGTCCTAGGTCCTTATTGGTTATATATTTTATATAAAGCAGTCACATCTCTCTTTAATCCTCCAACACCTTCACGCCTCTCCTCACTCTCAAAAGCTGACCCTTCTTACGTCAATAAAAAATTAGAAGTAGCTACAACACAGCCTTATTGCAAGGGAGGGTAGAAGGATGGACGGACAAACAGATATATGATAAGAGACCAAGGGTGATCTTATTTTGACATCTGGGACTCCTTTGATTGCAAGGGCTTAACATCTTGACTTGGCTAACTGACCTCTTGCTCCTTACTCTGTATCCCTCCCAGTTAACGCTCCCAAGAGAGAGAAGATCTGAGATACGCTGCTGCCTTGGATCACCTCAACTAGTTCTCTGGATCAATGTTTCTAAAAATAGAAAGAATAAATAATGATGGGAAAGAGACATAAAAATGAATTAAACTAGTCAGTAAAAGAAGATGGAGTATACCATTTTTTCTGTGATGGTGAGATAGACTTCCTGAGACAACTTTCATGTATCAGTCAGAGATTCTGTTGCCACATAATGAAAAGAAGAAACTTTTTGGTTTTTAGATTTCTTTAGGATAGTGCAAACTCTTCCTTAGATTTTCTCTCTGTGGCTATAAGAAGTGATAAGGGCTATTGAAGCTTAGGTGACACTCTTTCCAAAAGTTAAGCTCACTTAGATATATAGCTTATACAGTACAGAACATACCTCATCAATTGTTTTTGCTTATACTACTCTCTGTTCCCTCATACTGTGAGTTTATGTGTATTCCCAACACCTAGTATATCACTAAACACATAGTAGATACTCAATAAATGCTTATTGAGTGAACATATACCTTGCTTGTGCTAAAAGTTTGGATGGAACTACAATTCAAAATGAAATAGAGGGCTTCCCTGGTGGCGCAGTGGTTAAGAATCCGCCTGCCAATGCAGGGGACACGGGTTCAAGCCCTGGTCCGGGAAGATCCCACATGCCGCGGAGCAACTAAGCCCGTGCGCCACAACTACTGAGCCTGCACTCTAGAGCCTGCAAGCCACAACTACTGAGCCTGCATGCCACAACTACTGAAGCCCGCGCGCCTAGAGCCCGTGCTCCGCGACAAGAAAAGCCACTGCAATGAGAAGCCCATGCACTGCAACGAAGAGTAGCCCCCGCTCACTGCAACTAGAGAAAGCCGGCACGCAGCAACAAAGACCCAACACAGACATAAATAAATAAATAAATAAATAAAAATTTTTAAAAAAATGAAATAGAATGCACCATATTTTAAGGAAAGGTAGCAGTTTGAAATAATTATAAGTTATGGATATGATTTGCATACTGCCTCATAGGACAAACACAACTTGGGGCAGTGCTGGAAATCTGGTACTAAGGAAAGACCAGCAATTTTAAATTCATTTTTTAAAGTGAGAGAGTACGGAATATACAATTTCAGAAAAGACTCCTATGTTCTTGGTCTGATTCTATCACATTAAAAAAAAAAAACTCAGGAAAAGCACACATTTTAATAAGTCGCTTTCACTCTAGTGCCACCGCTAATAACTAGATTTAATTCTTAGCTGTAAGATTTGCTGTGTTGTTCATCAGAAATTTCTTCAGAAGAATGGATTATTTCTTGAGTGTGCTTCAACTTTAATAGGTTCAGAGTCATGCTCTGGATTACTTATAAAGTAAGAAGAATAGACAAACTGAGAGTTTCCTATATAGTTTTTTCCTCTTTGATTCTGGCTCATTTATAACTCTGGTGTAGTCTCAGGGTGACATTGCCAGATCTCAGCATCTTCACGTAAAATGAAAATAGACTTCAATCAAGGTTAAAGCAGCAGGAAATGACTTTCCCGTAAGACTTTGTTTTTTGTTTTTGTGGATGCATGTTTTCCACTTCCCATGGGATTGGCAATACAGTGCATGATGTTTATCCTTAGCTTCTTATATCTCTGAGAACCTTATAAGGCTCTGCATAGAATTATATTTGTTGGTTTATTATGAAAAGAACATACTCGAAAAAAAAGGTTTATTTACCATCTACATCTGATCTTGAGTTGGTCAAACTAGGCCCTGCTATTTAGAGCAAGTTAAAATATTTAGCCTTGCTAAACACAGGGCTTATAATATTTTAACTGAAAGTTTAATGTTGCCTGACTTTGTTTAGATATCGCTCAAGGACTCAGTCAAGGCAAATACATAATTCTTTAGGTTTATATTATAAGACTTAGAGAAAAAGACATTTGCAATTATTTCTAGGTTACAGGAAATTTAAATTTAAATTTCACTTCAACCTCCAATATGTAGGTCAATTCACCTTTTTGCAAGGCATTGTTCTCTCACCCAACAGGATTTTGCTCACCTAAGTACCTTCAGAAAAGATCAGGCTGATTCAGGGTGGTATGGCCGTAGCCTCACTTAGGTACCTTCAGAGAGCACAACAAAAGCAGGGTTAAGTGAGGAGTTCAGTGACTACTGGCTATGAGGACATTCCTAGGTCTCTGCCCTCACTGACCTGTTGATTCAGCTGGAGTAGGAAAAAATGTGGCGGCTGGCATAGGGACCATTGTTTCTGCTCTTATCATTATACTGAGACATTTTTGTGGTTTGCAAGAAATGTCAAACTCCTGATCTGGCAGAGTCTTGCCATTCTAGATTGATTTTGCGTCAGTAGTTTATTTGGCACAGAAAGAGTCATTTATAGGGATTCTACTTTTCCTACTCTTGAACATTATTCTTTAATTACTTATAGGAATCTGTCATAGTTGGTCCATAATTTTGTGTAGGCCATATTGCTTTGTTTCTCTTTTCTGTCCTCTATTCTTCCCAACTCCTTCATTCTCTGTGTGCATCCAAGGTTCCTCTCAGCACTCTCAGACACTTCATTCCTTTGTCCGTAGAAGAAAAGCAGGTTATGCCAGGGCGTGGATGGATGAGGGTATAAGGAAGCCAGAAGAGTTTTCATGCTAAATTGATAGAATCCAAACTGTAAGTCGGGGAGAATCTTCCCACAGTCATGACTCACTTTCTACATGTGCAAATATTTAAGGTGCAGGTGGTATTTTCAGAATTCACAACCAAATGCAGATCTCCCAAGTTTCCCACAGGCCGACTTCACTATGCTTAATGGATTAAGAATGCATGCTTGTCTAGTTAGTTAATTAGTTATATGCAAAACTAATACCTTTCTCACCAAAATTTAGGCAGTAAACATGTCTCAGAGGAAATAAGCATAAACTGATATTAGGCAGACCTGGGCAAAAATCCCAGCTCTGTCACTAACTAGATTTTTTTTAATATGAACCAGTTTAGTTGAGCACTTTAACATTCTGGGCCTTATTTTTCTCTTCTATAAAATGGAAAATAATTCTGGCCTCTTAGATGTGAGAGAAATCTAGAAGTGAACTCTATCAAAACATTGATAGAGCTGATCTTGCTGGTCAGGTTAAAAAGGCAGGCATCTCTTTTGCCACCTATGGTTCCATGTAAATCCTGAAACTTGATTGATGAAAACAACTTTCCAATTTAGAAGTTCGTTCTTTGAAGATCACAACACCACTTAACAAAGTTGCTATGAAGTACAAATAAGAACATAGACAAAGGATATTACAGTATACCTACACACAGTGGGCTTTTAGTTAATGTTAACCTTTCATCCTGATCATGTTAATTACTATCAATACAATAATGATAATAAGCTGTGATGCAAAATCCTCAGTCATAATCCAAATGTGATGAGGCCAGGGGTCGGATTGGAAACCTGGGAGTAGGACATTGGTCAAATCACCTTAGTCTGGGAGTTTGGCCCTAGCACGTTGACTCAGTAGACAGGGTGCTGGTCACTACTAGAGGATGATTCACAACCACCAAACTCATTAACAATAGATGTAACCATTTACAATGAGAAGTATACTTATCACATGCAAAGATCCTAGTATTCACAATTTAATTTGGCAGGAGAAATCAGGGTAAATTTAGGTTCATAAGCAAGTGAAATCAGAGCCAAGGTAGGAAGTCTCTGGCTGACCTTAAAAATGGGGGTTACCACACTTTGTTAAGCTGATGCACAGCTACTGTTGGAATTAACTTACTGTATGGATCGTAAGGACAAGATATTTACATAGGAGAGCTAGAACTTTCTAGCACCTAGTCACTGCTGGTGACACACTGACAATGGATCTGACTATTTTTTAATGCCCTTTTCTTTCCTCCAAGTTGACCAATTCCCTTTCATTGTCACTTCATTCTTTCTTCCTTTCTTTTTATCCTTTTTTTTCTTTTGCTTTATGTGTATTTCTTCCTTTAGTCTTTCTTTTTTTCTCTCCTTTTTTTTAGGCAGGATATAATACGTTTCAATAGTTTACAACTTATATATGTTAATAAAGTCATTCTTCTTTATTCCAGTGCCCCTCCTTGGCTACTCAAGATTTACGTATTAACACTGAGTTGTATTTGCATTTGACTGATCTCATCCAATGCACAGTGATTTTGGCTGATTCGTTTCTTACAGCTAAGATTAATTTTGTATTCTGGAGGTAATGTGCTTTAATCCCACCATGTATATTAGGAATGTTCTTCTGAACAAGTCAATTAAACCCACGATGCATGTGAAGTGTACCATCCCCGTAGAAATGAATGACTGACATATAATAATTTTCTGTGGAAAAACACTTCAGAATTGAACCTAAAGTGCTAGAAATCTAGGTCCTCTGTCCCTCCAAGTGCTCCTATCATCCTCAGCTTCCATGACCCAGCTGGCTGGTCATGGTGACTGTCAGGTCTGATTCCACATTGCGAAAAAAGAACAGGACCGCTAGTCTACAGGCTTCCAACCAGGATTGGTTTACCTGCTTCCCTTTTCATTGCCCTTCATGACTCCCAGTCAGAATTTTTCTCTTTCCTTACCACTGTGGCCTAGCCTAGAGATTCCTATATAGAATGTTTTGATTTCTTCTGATGTTTTCTATTTGAGTAACAACAGCATCTACCTCCATATAGTTGTCTTGGGAAAAGATTAAAATGATACAATACATGGAACTAATTTAACAGAGTGCCTGAAAACTATTAAGTGCTCAATAATCCTCTGCCTCTTTCATACACTAAACAATAAATGTCATGAAAGTGACATTTGTATTTCTAGCAATTAAGATCATGCCTAGAAGATAGTCAATGGTCAAAAATAGTGGTTTAGTGAATAAAGTAGGAGAGGGAATGAAGAATCAAAACACCCATTCACATGGCTTCTTTCTCCTTTTTAAAACTTAAGAGTCCCAAGGCCTTTTGTCCTTTTCCACCAAAAAATCCCAAAGAAGAAGACTGAACATAGCCTGGGAGAACAGAACCTAGCCCACACCATTGGCTCTAGCACAAAAGGTTTTGTTTTTCTTTTTTTAAATCTTAAATTTTGATGGAATTTAATACAAAAATTTTGTTTTAAATTTTTGTTTTAAAATTTTGAATTTAATACAAAAATTTTGTTTTAAGAGGTTATTCCATAACCTCTTATTCTTATTCATAACCTCTGGCATCAAACCTTTACCACAGGAGTTTAGAACACTAATGACAGTGTTTCTCAGAAGTTGGTCTACAGACCACCTGCTTCAAAATCACCTGAATGCTTTTTAAAAAAATCACTTTTGGGGGAACATTTCTCTGCTTTACTGAATCAGAATTTCTGTGGATGAAACCCCAAATCTCCAAATTATTTTTTGCACTTTAAGTTTGTGTGACACAGATTGAAAGACAACAAAACTGTGCATGGATACAAATAAAACTTTTTTTACCCAGGATTGAAAAAAAGTTTCATCTACTATTAAAGGAAAACAAGAGTCAGAGGAGTTCCTTGAGCATTTAATCACAGAGGCTATGTCTGTAATACACTAGACCAGAGCTCGTCAGCAGTTAAAGCTATAAGAACAGATTTGTCCTGACAAGGACAAACGTCAAGGTCAAAGTCTAGTTGAGAAGATGGTTTAGAGGAGCCCGACTAAAGTTTGGTCAAGGAGAGAGTCTTTGTCACTAGTCATGTGAGCCTGTTTAAATTTAAGTAATTTACATAAAATTTAATATCCAGTCTAGCAGGCACACTAATCATATTTCAGGGGCTCAAAGTCACACATGACCAGTGGCTATATTACTGGGTAGCACAACATTTCCATCAGCACTGAAAGTTCTATTTAACGGCACTGCTCTGGAGAAAAGAGTTTATCAGACCAACGTAGGGTCAATGCTCTAAACAGCTATAAGGACATTCCCACCCCAAATTAACACAGTGTCAGAGGAGAGAAGAGGAATTGCAAAGAGAACTAATCTATGCCAGGAACTATGTCCTGGCTAGGTAGCTCCTTCCAGAAACAGCTATTGCAAGGAAGGAGAAGCACAAAACCTTGGTGGACAGCCAGTCTTTTCTGCCACAGACATCTACAAATCTTCAGAAAAAAGACTGCTGAATTTACAAATGTATTGAATTTGAAAGTCAAAAAAAGTGCTGGGTTTCTCACTGTATTGGGAATGGTATGTGGAAAGCAAGAAGTTCAGCTGGAATTAGAACTTGAAAGGCAAAGAGGTTCATGGAATTAACTCCACCTGCCACAGACCTGGGAGGCATTTGGAATCCAGGTCTTTCCAAGTCTCAGTATCATGGAATTGGGCTCCTCTAGCAACCTCACCTAGACAGGTATATAGACTGTTAAAATTCATCAGAATAAATACTGTGTGTGTAAACTGGCCTTGCTAAAAATTTAAACAAAAATGTACATATGTTATATTTAATCCTCAAACTCATCCTATGGGAAAACCACAGGTCATCATGTTTAAGAAACTTGCCACATTATGCTATGTATGGGACTTATAGTAACTTACATTTTTTAAATGGTAATTTTATATTATATCTACTCTCCTTCCTATGGGACATGAGCACAGATACCTCCAGGTAAGTGCTGTGGTGGAAAAATAAGCAAACTATAGATCATGTATGCAGAGTAGTGGTATCTAGACTCTGACCCAGGAAAGAAGATACTGTATCAGCACAACTGTGGTTTATTTGTAAGAACAATGACCTAGCAGGCATGTGGAATCCAGGTCTTTTGAAGTCTCAAAGCATCAACCATCTTAGTTTGTAAGACATCAACATGATCAATATTTCTATTATTCAGCCTTCAACTGGGTCCTCAGTTACATCCATCTGAGACAAGGAAAGTACTAAAGCCAAAGCTAAATTACAGGCACCACTATGGGGAGTCACAGCCCCTTATTTGAGGATGAAACAAAATATCAGAGAGCCATCTGAGGGTAATTCAGACTTCCAAAATTATCAGGCGATAAACTGAAAAGTGTAGATACTGTTCTCTATCATCTGTCAACAAGAACCACTTTCCTTTCTGTTTTTCCATGTCTCCAATTTTCAAGGATTAGTTTAAGATTACAGCAGACAGTGAGTTTTAATTAAAAATAGACTGAATAGATTAGTGGACTGGAAAATGGAGCAGAGTACTGATGTTTAATAAACTCAATTATTCCTGATATTTTCTTATAATTCTAGGCCTTTATACTGCTCTATGGCTAAGCCCTATTTTTATTACCTTGTACTCTTAATGTAATAAAGTATAATTATAAATATATTTCATGAACCCCTCCTATAATTAAATCCACTTAAAAGATTTTTTTAGAAGTCTTTATTAAACAAAAATGTTATTATATATATTTAAAACTTGATCACACACTGATATTAACAGAAGTCAATAATATTACAGAAGTTTTACTATCTACTTAAGGAAAGATAGTGCTTCAAGGAGGAATTAAAGTCACCAATTTAGATTATTTCAGAGCGACAGTAGGAGAGGAGACTGCTTAGGGTTGATGCTTAGGAAAGAAAGAAAAGATCACACTGGGTTTTCCCAAAAGGGAGCCATTTTGTGAAGATGAGAAAAAAGAGTCTAGCTGCATTCAGAGACAAGATTCAGGAGTTTACTCAATGATTAAACATGTAATCATAACCATGTTATGAACATGGTATTTAAATATGGGAGTTCTATTAGCTAAAAAAAAAATGGATATTTGAAAAGCAGATAAAGTTGAAACTGTTATCAAAAATCAAGTTAGACATATGCAATTTATTATTTGTTATTCTTTTCTTTCCCTTTTCTATCACGTATTCTTCCCTTTATTTTCCCTGTATAAATTAACCAAATCACCAATTATTTATCGAACACTTTTCCTGGAAGAGGTATTTTGCTAGGAACTGTGATATCTTTGCCATCAAAGAGCTCATAACATTTTTGGGGTTGAGAGGCAAGATGAAATAAACATGTTAAAAAGTGAGTGGCTAGACAAGATTTAAGAAGTTCAAAACAGTAAGTGAAACGTCACGAGGCAGCTCCAGTTTCACTGCCTGAGGAATTTTTTTACATGTTGATACCTAGCAATGCAGAGCAGTTCAGAGGTGCCAGAGATCACTTCAACCTTGGATGATTACAGAGGAATTTACTTAATTTTCATTTTAATTTATTTGTATTCAAGTATAATATAGATACAGAAAGGTGCACAGATCTTAAGTACGCAGTTCTATGAGTTTTGACAGTTGCACGTACCCACGAAACCATAAGCAAACTAGACATCGAATATTTCCATCACCCCAGAAAGATCTCTCCCGGCCCTTTCTAGCCAATCCTGACTCTCCCATCCTGCCTTCAGAGGCAGCTATTTTCTGATTTCTGGCTGGTGGTCAGCTGGGAGCCCCTTTTGGCTTAAACAACACCCACTTTTCTTATCATTTGACATCCCCGCCCCCATCTTCAAGCCAACAAAGGCGCATCAAATCCTTCCTGTGCTTAGAATCTGATTTTCCCTGGCCTTCCTCTTCTGACACCAACTGGAGAAAATTCTCTGCTTTTAAAGTCTCACATGACAATCTCCCCTGCTTAAGGTCAAGTCTGCCATTTAAGGTAATATAATCATGAGATAGTATCACAATCACAGGTTCTGGGAATGACGGGATGTGAGATTTGGGGGGACCTTCCTAGAAATACTGCCTACTACATTCACTGAAACTGTCTTGTCAATGTATGTACTTAATTGATTGGAAAGTGGCCAGAGGAGTCAGCAGGAGGCAGCAGAGGTTGACAGTGCAGGCCAGAAAGCGGCCACCCTGCTCTGGACACGACTGAACTCCAGACCAAAAAGGAACCCAGGAAATGCTGAATGTGTTTGTCCATGTCTAAAGTCATAGTCAGAAGGATTTACAATTCTACTGCAGACTTGTGGAATATTGAATTATAAAGTGAGAAGAGCAGAGAAAACCAGCCAGAAGAGGAAGGAAAATACCTGCAGTTAGAACAAACAAGTTTTACAGGAAATGAAGTGTGATCTGTGTGAATGAAGTACAATGTCTGGCTAAGCAATAAACCACACTTACATAATCATATTACGGAGATACTGAGTACTGATTTAACCAAATTATGGTCTATTTTTACTGAAAAAAATGGAGGAAGGGAAAAAGGCATGGGTGATATAAGACTGCTAAACTCTAATCTTCCATAATACAAATAGAAATATGTAAATAAAGAAATATGTGTAACTTAGAAATATGAACATAAATTACAGAATAAATTAAAAGAATTTGAGCAGGTAGGAAAGGTAGGAAAGAGGGCTTTTCCTTTTCATTATAAAAGTTGCAGTATTTGAATCTTGAAGCTACATAGATTGAAAAATACAAATAATTTAACAAGAAGATAATGTATATGCAAATATTTTGTTTTAATAGCCAAATATATATAACTTAAAACCTAAACAGTTTTTGTACTCTAAGATTTTGAAGAATTGCATTGGTTTTGGCAATTGTCATATTTTGTGTTGTTATTAGTGATTAAAATACTTTAAAATCACCTCAACAGAATCACCTCTTTTGGCTTATTTCTTGTCTCTGCAATCATGTCAGCTTTCAGGGGGCTGGGTAAAGGAGGAGATGAACCTAAATCTGCATTGAAATTGTGGAAAAAGCAGGCTATAAAGGTGGCAAGTCATGTGGGATTATTGCCAAACCTTCAGAACAAAGGAAGAAGCCTTTTTAGGCTAAAGTGGGCTGCTTCAGGAGTTATACTCATCTTGAGCACTAAATTCTAGACTTTAACCATCCTCTGAGTCAGGTTCTACATACAACAATAAGTACAGAGGCTTTTTAACTTGGGATTTCATGAAGGCAACATAAGAATTTGTCTAGAGTGAGTAAATCCCCTCTCTGAAGAGAACTACACGTGTGGCCACTTACGTCTGTATACATGCAATGAGCGAGAATCCATTCAGTGTGGGATGTATCAGACTCCAGTTTCACCTCATCTAGTAACTGATGGCAGCTCTCAACACTTTTCTGATGAGAAGGTAATTCTTCTCTTGTCTGAATCCTCTTTGTTGTGTCCTACGGCCTTCTCATACGTGTTTTGGGTCTGGGTTGGTATGACTGCAACTTGCTCCACAGCCCCTATACTGATCAAAGTCAGTCTCTAACCAGAGTTCACCACCCCTGGTGATGAATGTCTCCTGCAATGGATTCCCACCTCTCTAATCTTAGCACCTTATGCAACCTTTTCAAAATTCTGTTTATTCTTTGGAATCGTTTTGTTGCAGGAGTGTGCATTTCTTACGTATCACCATTAAGCATGTAATACACATATCCCATGCTTAGGAAACTTCATGCTACCAGTAATGCAATTCTATGCTTCGTGCTAGAAGAGATTACATGGTAATGGCCTAAGTCACTTTCCTTATAATTAGGTATAACTAATTTCAATAATGTATATATATATATTTAGTTAATTTAACAAATATACTCTGAGAAGCTATTTTAGATTAGGCTCTGTAATGATGATAAAGATGCAATGTCTGACCTCAAGAAGCACAGAGGTGACAGGAGAAAGAAGTGGTTTCAATTCAGCTTCTCATGCCAAATGAGCTCAGGCAGCACCTAAGAGACACGTTGAACCCAGATGTAAGAGGGCATGGGAGACAGCTTTCTGAAGAGGTCAAAGAATGATTATCATTTCAAACAGTAAAAGTTCCCTGATTTAGGGGAAAAACAAATCCAATTTATTTCTCTCCCTCTTCTTACTCTCTCACCTAAGTCCCCCTGAACTCTCCACTCACAAACTTCAGCATCTTCCTTCTTGGCCCGACATCTTATTTGCACCTCGATTCTCAGTGGGGTTGTGAAGACATTGTTCACTACAGGGAACACCCACATTCTCAGTCCTGAGCCAACTGTTAAGGAGACTGAACTGTGTGTAACGATTCCTATTACTGAATCCAGCATTCATTGGCCATTCCAAAGCATCATTAAAAACAAAACAAAAATTTGCTCCAATGTCTTATACCTTAGTGTGCAACACTACAGACTTTCTTTCTTATGTTTGCTCTGCTGCTCTCAGTAGGATGGAAGTGACGCAACTGTCACAGAAAAAAAAAAAAAAAAAATCTCATTTTCATTTACTACCTTTCTTTAGCCCCTATAAGTAAAGAATGGCATCTTTAAGATTTTCATCACAAAACCTCTTGGTCTGCAAGAGAAAAATCAAACTTTAGATATTATTTCATAGTTTAGAGGGACCCAGAAACAGCAAATATTTACTCCACAAACTTTAAAATACCAGAAATGCCACTGGAGCAGTACATGTGTGTGAATGCTTATTTTCTCAAGGCTGAATATTCTGCCAGCCGGTGCCTGTCAAAAGAATTTGGAGCAGCTCACTGCAAGATGAAAAACAGACCTTATCTACCCTGCTCCAACCCAGCACAGGAAGTAGCAGGGAAACTTGTATAAAATGAGTCAAAAATTCAGGGAGAGGAAAAGGAGAAAGCTAATCGCCTTACCTAAACTCTGCTGTTAAGTTTAATGTCGCTAGAAAAGTGCTAAATATAGTCCTACCCAAAGAAATGAGTTCTCATTTATAAGATGTAATTTAAAAAATCATCTCCACACACCTGCCATGTCACTTCATACGCAAAGGAATACAGATGACTTAAACTGGAAGGAGCAAAATCTCGAAGGTTTTCGCTTGGTATGCATCAAAGTTCTTAAATTTATTCTTAGTCTTCTGGAAGTTAAGAGGAGCTCCTTTTGAAATGCATATGTACCTACCAAGGTGACTTGGGTGCAACTGGATCACAGCTCAGTGGTAATGTCAGGAGCCAAGGAAGGGCAATGAGTGCAGTGGCCCAGGGCAGATGAAAAGGGCAATGGCAAATCTTGGGAGATGAGAGAAAAAGCAAAGAGGAGAAGCATGGGCACAGCTTCTTTTTGAAGATTCTGAGGCTGACTTTGGCGGAGGATAAAACTAAACCAGGATGCTTATGCAGTAGAAAGGGAATAGGACCATGGCCAGGGAAAGAAGAATCTGCGATAAGAGATGCCAGATGACAATAGACATACGTATATAAATAATGAATGATTTCATTTATAGAAAGTTCTAGAACAGGTGAAGCTAATATAGGGTGGGATTAGAAAACTCTAGAGCTATTCTAATATGGACTATAAGTGGAGACGCTAAGAACCTACGAGTAGGCTAACTGTAATATTTTCTAACACAGAAGAAGTACTGAAGCCATAACGGAAAGAACATTTCTTTTGCAACTTTATCTAAGATGAATTGGTCATGCACAATTATCAGAATATTTTGCTAAGTATAGGTACCCTCTAATGATGAGATATAGGTAAGGTCTATAGGTGTCTCACCCCAAATCCCATAAGAGATCTAAGTTCTGTTATTCTACTTTAAAGTCATTTATGAACAATAGTCACAGTCACAAAATGGTTCTACCACCTGTTCTGTCAGCTCGATGAGGTCTCAGCTTTCTCTTATTTAGAGGGCCTCTGAACACATTTTATAAGAAGCTCCATTTGCGGTGACTGTGACAATATTTGAGCGCCAGGATTCTGCTGTTCTTATACATGGATTCAAATAAGAATGTTCTGACTCAGTGGCACCAGATTCCAGGGGTGCTAGTGAGAATTATTTCCTGGCAGTTCTAAGGAGTAGATGAGATTGGAGGTCCCTACCACTGTATCTTGACAGGACTCTGAATTCTCGGGTAGGTCCTTTTCCCAGTGTTCTATAAAATGCCTCTCTCACTGCTTCCCCCCATTAGCCACTTTTAAAGGAATGCTTCCTCTGAACCTATCACAACTATATCGTATAGTCCTTTTCAATGATCTACCAGCATGTGTCTTTCCTTAGTTGTGCTTATTATTGCTAAAATTTTGCACTTCTTGTATGACTTTTTTATTCATATCTCCTGTCGCCAATAAACTCAAATCTTCTGGGAGCAGGGAAGTGCCTATTTTTGCTAATTAGTATATTTCAGAGTGCTCAGCACATTTATTTTTGATTGTTATGTTTATTATTATTATTTCATTATATTTGTTTCATTTAAGAAATATAAATAAATGAATATATGAAATACATGAATAAATAAAAAATAATGAATGAACAAATGAGTGAGCGAGTGAATGAATGACTGATCTCAAGTCACATGGTCCCAAGGAGATTAAAAGTCTCTATCTCCTGCCTGAGGGAAGGGATGAGGCAGCCCTTGGGTTCCGGGCACACAAGTCACAACAGAGAAACCAGGCCACCAGAGAGTAGGTTTATGAAGAAGTAGCACTGATGATGGCATCCAAGCTGATAAGGGCAACTGGCAGAAATGCCAATGCACAGCACCACCACCAGAGGGCTGTCTGTATCTGGGAGAGAAAATGCCTGACATCTGACATGTTGGTCAAGTGGAAGAGGTGCTTCCCTCAGTTGGTGAGTTCCCAAGGTGCTAAAATTCCAAGAATTACTTAGTAGAGACTCAGCCAAAGACACATACTTTGTCTCATCACTATATTGTGCTATATGCACAGTTACTTACTATATCCATTTCATTTATTGAGTTGCACTTCAAAGCAGGAATTTCCAAATTCCATGGTCAACATCTACAACAAACTTAGGTGACAAGGAATCACCACAGACACCAAAATATAAACAGAAGGGGACAAACCACCAAAAGACATAAAACAGAGTATCAGTGACCATGCAAAAGGAAGCAAACAGTAGGCAAGGAACTTTTAACAGGCCTGAGAGTCAGAGAAATGTCAAAACACCATCCAGTACTAATGGAATCTCATGGGCCATTCTGAGAAGATCAGAGAGAGAGGATACTAAGGCTCTAATTTGAAGGTTAGAGTGAGGGGGCTTTGAGAAGTTCTGACAGGTAGTCTGAGTCTGGACCTGATAGAGTCCTAAAACCAATAAACTGTCATACTCCACCAGGATAACGCCCCTTACTCTGAAAAACTGCCAGGAACAAAATTCAAAGTAAGTGCTACAGGGATTATAATGGCAAAAAGGGAAAATAAAATCCAAATAGGGTAGTAGAAAAGGAAGATTTCAGAAAAGAGAAGGCTGTCTATTTTATCACTCTGTGGATAGGAACTCTAGAACTGCTATGTTGATCATGTAATTTGAACTTGGGCTGGCTCAAGTTGTAATGTGCTATATTTGTAAAATAAAAGTTTGCTTTAATGACAGTATGGAAAAAATTAATATAAAATATTTAATTAATTTTATATGTGATTTATATTGAATTGTCATATTAACAAGTTTTATATTGATAATATGTTGCTTTTAATAATTTTATTTTGATGTTATCTCACTTAATAAATTCTTTTAATATTTAATTAATTTTATATAATGTTCACATGCTAATATTATAGATATACTGGGTAAGGTTAAAATCATCAAAATTAATTTCACCTATTTCTTTTCACTTTTTTTAATATGGGTTACTTGAACATATCTAATTATGTATGTGCTTCATTCTAACAGAAGCACAAGAAAACAAACAAATGAGAGAGAGATGGAGTGAAAGCCCATAGAATTCAAGTAATATGAGAGACATTGATCAATAACAATGTATGGACCATGTTTGGGTCACGATACGAATAAAGATCATTTAAAAGCAACGTGGAAATGTAAACTCTGATTAAATTTTTGACATTAAGGGAGATTGATAACTATTGTGGTGATGACTGTAGAAAGAATTCTTATGTTCTAGACATATATATGGAAATATTTGTAGATGAAATGGTTTATCAAGAGAAGGTTGAGAGAAGGAGATGGAAGTTTAGAAGAAACCAGACTGGCCATGAGATGACCATGTTGAAGGAGTGGTAAGTACAGAGGGTTTCACTCTACTCTTCTAATTTGAATGATGTTTGAAATTTTTCATAATAACAAGGTAAAAACCAAAGGACAAGAAACAAATCTATTTCTATCATGGATTAAAAAACACTTATCAGAAATAAAAGTGGCTCTAGACGGTGCAAAATAAAGAAAAAGTCTCCATTTCTGTAACATTAGTACTAAGATGAGAAGTGCAGGAGGCTTCACTGTAGCTGGTCAGTTTTTCCACTTACGAATATTCCAAATCTTTATAAACCATCTGGAGAGTAAGGGTTTGGCTAAATTTCCATTCCGTTATAATAATGAGACATTTATTGAGAAAGAATGTCAGAAAAAACAACTTTCAACGTGGCTATAGCACATACCAAAAACTGAAACACTTAAAGCCATCTTCATCCCAACTTACAAAAAACAAACTCATAAAATAATGTATCAACAATGTCCAATTATTCTAATCACACAGCACAGTGTAAAACCAAAATTACTGCTCTGACTACATCCTGTTTATAAGGTTACACTATAATATTGCCAACTATGTACTTTTTAGTAATTAGATAAACTAAGAAGGAATATTAGCAATAATAAATCATTTTTAATATTCAGCAATAAATATAGACGGAAACAGAAATAAAACAATCTAGGAAACAGTATTTTGAAAATAGAGGCATTTTATGAAAGACTCTAATAAACAGTGAATTTCAAAGTTTTTGCCCTTTCTAGTTTGCTCTCAGTCTTTCTGGGTTTCATTTTTGTCTACAAGTCTATATAAATTTCACATAATTTCTAATATAGATGCTCTTGGTGTTATAAACTTTGGGTCAAATAGCCTAATCTGCTCTGGTCTCTCTTTGTATTACACCTACCTCCGTTCTAAAAACAGACTCGGGCCACCAGATAATCAGGAACAGTAAAGAAGAATAGGAGAGACATGGATGTAAAAGTAATATTTTAGGGCCCATTTGGTCAGACGATATGCTGCCATGTTCCTCATGTAATGTTATATACATCAGTCTCATTTTAACAACCCTGTAAAGCATATAAATATTTGTGTTTTACTGGCAAGGAAATTGTAGAATAATGTTCTCTTGGTATTTCCATTAAACTTAACAAACCTTTCTTGAGTGCTTACTATTTGTGGGCATTGCTGACATGCTAAAGATTCAGAGACTACGATATTATACCTGCCCTCAATTTGCTCATGGTTTGCTAGGGAAGACAAACCAAAGAGGAAGGATTAGAAAATATCACACAGTAAGTCTTAGGGAAGCACAGATGCTTTCTAGCCCTTTCTGGGACCAGGAAGTCTTCTGAGATAAGGTGAGATGTCCAGCTGGACTACAGAGAAGCAGGCATGGGGTCTCCTGACAGAGAAGGGGCAATGACCCGACTAAGCAAAAAGAACAGTGTCTCTTTCCCTGTAAGGAAAAAAATGGATGGAAATAAACTACAACAGTCAGGGCAAGGACCCTAGGGGAAGAGTGGAAAAGAGAGAGAGAATATAAAACAAGAAAATATAGATGAAGAAATAAAGATAGAGAAAGCTCAGAAAAGAGAATCCCTTAGGCTCATCTCCTGTGTATTTGGTACAGCCTGATTTTTGAATCAAAGGGAAAACTTTAAAAAACTCGTATGCACCAACCCCTGGCTTCCTGTACTGTGCTTGATCACTGAATAATAAGCTGTTTTTATAATAAGCAATATTTCTCCATCCTTCCAAACATTATGGCCATAGCCAGGGTGTTATGTAATCAGGAAAGAGATGAAAGAACTGCTTCCTCGGTGTTGAATTCCCCCATGGTGTACAATGTTCTCCTGTGCATTCTCTACATGCATGGAGGACAGACGCCTTCCTTGTTCTCACTGCAAGTGTTTCATGGCATCTATATGCATTTCCATATTACAAGCTCCACATCAAGTGAATAAAACAGTCCCCTATTGGCTGACAGTTGTTTCTACCAATCTGTTGGTCTTAAGTACCTTCTGCAAAATGCTAGAGGAATGATGCAGTAGTGAAAAGAATGATTTCAATATTAGAGCAAGTGCAGTTGTCACTGCCAACTTGACTCAATTTAATAAAAATGGAAAGAAAAGCTGTTGGCTGAGAGGCCAGGTGAGAACATTTCAGAGAAGGCTGAGCCACGCTGGAGCTTCCCGTGAGTAAGATGGGCACAGAGAACAGTTCTGCTGGGACCCACATGTGCAGCTCTAGCTCTTGGAAAGCCACGCATGCTTTTGGTAAGAGCCAATGGAAAAAGAGCAAAGCAAGTTTGACAACATGCATGTTCCTGTTCTCTCTTAAAAAACATACTGGGTTTCACAGACTTAGCTCCATCGTTTGGAGTTAGAGTCTGGGACGCTGTAATTTTTAAGCCAAGGCACAGAGGGTCATCAAGTGAAATATGCATTTCCACGTAATGAGATATTAATGAAGGAGAATCAGCACAGTTAATGTCCCTGAGTTCTAAGACACAATGTTGTTCTGTGAGTTTGTTTACAACTGGGTTACCAAGTGTTAATCAACAACATGTTAGCATCCTGTAAGGAGCAGAGATTCAGTGAAAGTGATATCAAAGTTGTTTGATTTCTTTCCTCTTCTCAGACAAGAAGGTAGTGGACAAACGGGAGCCCTGACCAAGCACAGTGTCCCTGAGACCAACGGGAATGGGACTGTTGCCTGCCAGTGTCAGGGTGTGGTGTCAGATCGTGAGTTCCCAGACTTGTCATTCTCTCAGGGTGTGTTGGTCAGAGTCAGGAAAACAGTCTGCATTCCAGTTAAGGGCGGATGGTGGTAGTGGTTGAGGGGTATGGGGATAACAAGCCAAACATAACAGAAAACCAAGACAGCTAACAGAGATGAAAGTCTGAAGCCAACAGTGGTTAACAGGCTTTGGAGACATTTCTGAGATGAAGAACAAATGTCTAATTGCGTGTAGTTTTGATGGTTATGGATGCACTGAGAGCTTATGCCTACAAAGAGCAAAACAAATTCAGCTGACCATGATTTAAACTAACATTCTCACATGACAAGAATTCTGGAAGTCGGCAGAATTCTGGTTTTGGTTGAGCTGCTCAGACATGGAGGACGTCCAGGTCCCTGTCCTGAATTCTTGTCTTGACATTCTTCTCATGGTTGCAGATTGCTGCAGCAGCAACGGTCACAAAGTCAGACAATGAGATAGTCCACAGCAGAGCATTTACCCACACACCACTCCCTCAAGTTAAGAAAGAATAAAACCTTTCTCAGAAATGTACAACTCATCTACAAGCCCAGGGTCTAGGGTGAACAACTCAATCTTGTTTGCCTGGGACTTTCTTAGTTTTGGCAGTGAAAGTACCACATCTGAGGAACCTTCTCAGTCCTGGGCAATCAAGGACGGTTGGTCACTGTATTAGAGTCACACGGCCATCTTTGATTAGTTTTCTTGAGATAAAGCACGCTCTACCCTATACCTGAACTAGTGTCTCTTAACTACAAAGAGGGAAGGATGGGCTTTCGTTATGACAGATTCTCTCTACCTTGGTTGTGCCTTAGAGTAATTTGGGGAACTTTTAAAAAGTGCCCATGTCTGAGCCCTACTCATTGTGATTATAACAATCGGGGTATTTCTTGAGCATTAATACATCTAAAAAACTACCCAGGTGATTCTAATGTGCAACCATGGCTGAGGAGTATACTACTAGAGAAGTCAAATAATGGGATCAACCATTGAACACCTAATAAAACAACCATGGAACACAGAATATAGTTTAACATGATTGGCAACATAATGAATCTTCAAATCAACGTGGTGCTTTAGTTTTCTAAAAATTTTTATAATCTGTTTTTCACTGACACTCAAAGGTAAGCAAGGTAGATGTTATTTCCACTTACGTATTAGAAAGCGGAAGTTCAAAGATGTTGTTACTCACCCTTGAGAGATCTCCCTCTGCTATATCGCATTTAATGTGATTGCCAAATTTCCATTTTTCAGGGCAAGTACACTAAATACTGAGGTACATGCTTGAAAACACTCTGATGTATATAATAATCATTCACAACCTTTTACGTAACTATCATGTCTATATTGATGGTAGAACAGATTTAACTCAGTGTGTCCTAACCAAAATTATTTTTGCACAAGCAAACCCTAAAATATTCTATCATGAGTTGTGGGAATGAGGTAAAAGAGAAAAGGGTAGAAAAAAATGAGAATCGAACTAAAGTGTTGTTATTCTACATTGGTGAGGGAAGGGATGAATGGAGAGGAAGGAAGCTGTTATGTGCATTATAAGTTTGCCACTTCATCTCTGAGTTGATTGCTGAGCTGTCACTCGGACTGGTAGACCGACTACAGAGTCCTTTCCATTTATAACAAGTAGGTAATTTCTTTGCTTACTTTGCTTTTCCCTCCTCACTTACCCCTCTCCCAAGTGCTCCTTGGATTTCTCAATTAGCATTACTACTGCTCCTGGCTGGGGCTGAGTGAAAAGTTGCCCTTGAACATGAGAGTGTGGGGTGTTGGAAGTGAGAAATGTAATTTGTGATGTTAAGAACAAATGTGTACATTCTCTGGTAGGATCCTGTTCTCCAGTCTCTCTCTCATCTTTAATCTTCCAGGCAGAAGGGATATGTTAATCCTTATAGAAAGAGCCAAAGGGAATTACATGAGTCTGGGTCTCACATGGAGAATTGGACTAGATGTGGTGAAAGTGTGGCCACCATAGTCTGTGAAGTAGGAGTAAGTGACAGACATTTATTCAGAACTCAAAGAGAGCAACATAGCCAGGGAGAGAATCCATATAGTGGTTTGGCAAAAGGCCATAGCTGTAAAAGGGTTCCAAGTACCAGATCTGGGAAGTGAGGCTAGACCACAAATGGAAATATCAGCTACAATTTGGGATGTAGAGTGTGTGACGGACCAGTGGTTAACAATAATGATACAACAAACTTTTACCAAGGACGATGTGCCAGGCACTAAGCTAAAAACCTCAAATAAATGATTTCACTTAATTCTTACAATATCCTCATGAAGTTGATTTATGTTCCATATAAGAGATGGCAAACTGAGACTCGGTGAAGTCGAGTGAGCTGCCCGGTATCACATGACCAGTAAGTGGTAAATCAAGGATACACATTCAGGCCGTTGATTCCATAACATTACAGAGGCCAAAGGGCATTTCAGGAACTTGTGGTGGTTCCTTCTCCCCTTTCTCCTCACCTGACCTTCCCCCCAAACTCAGGTCTGCTCCCTCATTCTTTTGAGCTCCCAGGAAGGAGCCAGGCATCATGCAGGTTTAGGTGGTCGGCCACGCTTCAGTATAGGAGTTGGTAATGACCAGACAGGAGAGCTGATGTCTCTCTGAAGATATCCCTGCTCCACCTTCTCACTCTCTGCTAGGTAACAGACATCTGTGGCAGGGTAAAATTTACCAAGCAATTAGAAGAGACGAGCCTAAAGTTGAAAAGGTAACTTGGCCCCCACCAACCTCTCCAAGAAGGTCTGAGTTTCTGATTTCTCTCAGGGGTTAGTAATGGCTTTTGTGCTGCCTGGGCTAGATACCTGGTGTCCAACCTTATCAAGGCTCTTTGGTGAGAAGAGAACTTAGCTGTGTAGTCCTCGGAGGAAAGAGAAGGAGACTGGGTTGAAAGAGGGAGTCGCCCAGATGTAGCAGCGGCTCCTGGGACTGGAAGAAAGGCATGTAGTGATGGGATCTATAAAGGGCTGTGGCCTATGTGGAGGTCCCCAAGGAGACAGCAGGACTTCTGATGGGAGAGCTGATGTGTTTCCAGAGGGGAGGGCTGCTAAACATCCAGCACCACAGCCTTGAGAGTTTCAGCCAGTGATGCTGGGACCACATTGGCAGAGAAGCTGTGGCATTACCTGCCTGTGAATGGACCATGTCTTGTACAGTGAGCCTCTTAGTGGCAACCCTGAAGGACCAAAGACCAGAAGCTGTTTCCTAAGCTGTGTTTTTTTCCTCTGAGAATGTACAGTACACTCAAGAGGGAAAAGAGGCTCCAGCGATAAATTAGGTGTCATCCCATCCTCGTAAATGGGGGCTTAGAGTCAGATATAATTTAATTTATAAAAATTAAACATAATTTTACTTGCACCTGACATTTTTGAAACAAATTCTGGCTTTAACATTGATTATTCTATTTTATATTTGCAAACGTTTTAAGTATTTATTGCAGTTAAATCCTCTTGTACAGAAGGGGAAACTGAGACCGGTGAGGTTAATGTCTATGTTTAGTGCACTAGCATAGAGGAAAGAACCACAAACAGGATCTACATGTACTGTGAGGTATCATTTGGTTGTAGTACCAAAAAATACAATTCAACACTGACCTGGGGATGTGCACCGGAACCGACCCTGGACCTGGGCAGATGTTGGATGGGGCCCCCGGGTCACTCGCCAGAAGCCTGAGTCACTGCCTGGGGTATTTGGCCTCCTGGAAGGCTCTAGATTTTCGGCTCTAGCATGTGCAGCTGACTCCCCCATTCCGGCCTTGGGTGGTACCACCCAAGCACAGCCTTTGGACCAGAGCCCATCCCTCCATCTGTCTGGGAGTCACGGAAACACTGTGACCCTCAGGTAGGGGTGAGGGTTAGAGGGGAATTGGGGTTTGCTTGATAGGTGGCATGAACCAGACTCCTGATGGACAGGCGACCTCTGGCACCTGGGACAACCAAGTTTTCTCATCTCAGGACTCCCTTGCTGCTTGGTAGAACTCGCGAGATCCTGCAAGATGAGGCTCGGCTGACCCCACCCGGCCCATCCTCTCCTGCCTGTCTACCTGGAACCACACTTACTGCCCCCCCACACACTTGAAGCCACATAGTGTACCCTGCGGCCTCCAGCTGTGCCCTTTGCCTGCCAGGTGTTAAAATTAAATACACAAGAGACCAGACTCAAAAATTCCCTGAGCAGACCAAAACATTTAAACCAGGTAAGTGAAACTTAATTTAGCTTTTCTTGCAAAACAAGTGAAACGTAACCTGGGCTGCTTTTTAGGCTTCTTCTTGTAAATGCCTTCTATAAGCATAAAAGAAACTTAAGTCATCTTCCTAAGAACCATATAAGGTAATAAATTTTAACCAATCCCTGGCCATCTGGAAACCCCCCTTTATAATAACCAATCATTATAAAGTGAAGCAACTTCCTCATTTTCACTTTATAAGCCATCCTGTAATGTCATGCCTCTGAGCTTCATAGCAGTCTTTGAATTTAAAAGCTCCCAGTTGGACAGGCGTTCTTATATGCATAATAAACTCTCACTAGGTACTAAAAACAAACAAACAAATAAACAAAGCTTAAACCAAAAAGGAAATTCATTGATTAATGTAACAAAGTCTGGGGGCAAAGTTGGCCTTTAGCAGAGGGACTCAAGTGATGTCATCTACTTGTGCATTCTCTGTCTCCTGTTCTGACTTTATTCTCAGATTTTACGTGGTAGCAGGATGGCTGCCGGCAAGGTCAGGGCTGTATTCTTCCAGGTTCGAGCGCAGTTGCAAACGTGGCACCTCTCTCACAATACCTCTTGCAAAAGCCTCATTGGCTTTTGGTTGGGTCACTGAACCAATCACTCTGACTAGATTAATGGAATTCTCCTTTTGGCTAGAACTGAGCCCCAGGATACCCTGAGTGTGGGGATGTTTGGAGACTGCAACTCCACGTGCACATGGGCGGAGGGTGTAGGGGAAAGTAGAGGGACTCTTCCACAAGGGTGAATAAATGCAAAGATGTCCACCTCAGCCTCTCTCATCGTCCACTTCTTACCTCCTGGCCTAGAGCCACAAGATTGGCCCTTGAAGCTCTTGAAATTTAAATTGACAATTATGTGTATCGTAGGCTGCATAATGACTCCCCCAAATATAACCAGGTCCAGATTTCTGGAAGCCGTGAAAGTTTTCTTATATGGCAAAAAAGTGCTTTGCTGGTATGACTAAGTTAAGGGTCTTGAGATGAAGAGATTATCCTGGCTTATCTGGGTGAATCCTAAATTCAATCGCAAGTGTCCTTATAAACAGGATTTGAATCTGTAAATTGTTTTGGTGAGGGCAGCCCAAACCTAGTTCCTTCCCTAGTCTGCCATTCTCTCCTCAGTCACCATCTGTCAAGGGTTGACTCCACAGTGAGTCACCAAGCTCTTTGGAAGAAACCCTCAAGTAGATCAGGAAGACAGGTGATCGCAAAAAAATTGCAGTCCTTGCCCTGGATAGTCCTCCATCTGCCCCGTCACCTGGGGGAAAGAAGCAGCAGAGAGCCCTGAAATGGTCCCTCTGTGATACTGGCCCTGGATGCACAGACCTTCCTCAGGGGAGGAAAGCAGATTTTTCACACCCTCACACCCGTGATTGTTGCCAAAACATGACACAGTGGGACTATTCTGGGGGACAACAGAAGCAGTTCAGAGCTGTTTACTAGTCAAGCAGTAACAGGAAATGAGCCAAAGGATGAGAGTCAGTTATATCCCAGGAGAATCTGACAATAGAATAGCAATGTTCCCAGAGAATAAGGATGTGAGAGATGAAACGAAGAATTCCTCCACGGGTCAAAGGGTCAAGGGAGATAGTCAAGGCTGAGGAGTTCCCAGCTCCTCAAACACAATTGAGACATCCTGAGAGCCAGTGAACCAGGAAACTCCCAAAAATCTAAATGGAAATCTGAATACTCTAGTGACTCAGGAGTTCAAAGAATGGTTCCTTCTACCTCGAAGATCCAGCAAAGCCATTTCTTACAGAGCATCTTTCTGAGAAGTTAAAGCTGTCACTGGAGGTCCAGCTGTACAGACAGCCACCAGCCATACCTTTGAAGAGACCCCCTGTTTTAGTCCCCCTGGGACTTGGCAATTTCCCAGATTGTTGTATGCCCGCGTGGAGGACAGCAGGGGGCATTGATGAACACCAGGAGCCCTGGATTCCTAAAGATTCAGGCTTCGTGGAAGAGCCAGGAAAATTTAGAGCCAACTGATAAAAGGGAGGTCCCAGAAGAACCAAATCAGGAGAACATCAGGGAGCTGATGCAGGATTGAGATCCTCCTGCCCCAGAGTGAAGAACCGCCCTGCCCAGTGCATGGGGTCAACATGCTCTCATGTCCAATTGTATCCCGGTACCCGACAGGGAAGACCAGGTTCTTCCAAAATGTAACTTCAAAAGAAAGGGGCATATGTTTCAGTAACTTTGTTGCATGAATAATGTCAAAGGGCAGGAAGGTTCATTGCACAAAGCAGGCCCAGTTGAAAGCAGAGCTATCTTGATAAGATAGAGGGTAATCTGAACTGCAGGAGCACCGGGCAGCCAATGGTCTCACCATGGAAGAGAAACTGGGATTAGATGTTGACTTTGTGCATGGGTGGAAAGTTAGTTCAAGAGGGAACTCCAGGCACAAGCAGAGCTGTAACTGGACATTTCTGTAATGTGAGGACTCCTTTCTACCTAAGCAAAGCTGCAATTATGCCTTCCCTTTTGCTTTGGAGAGAGACATTATCTCTACCTCCCAAGGCTATTCGCCATTCAAATATCCTTGAAAAGATGGTCTGGAATAATTTGTCAGGGTCTCAGTGTAAGAGATGCAGAAACATGAGAAACATGTGGAAAGTTGTTTTCCAACAACAGTGGGAAATGAACCTTTATTTCTCCTTCAGCTTGATATTTCACTTTATTCATCCATGCAGTGGAATTAGGATTCAGTTATATAGATTGATTAAATAGTCCTCAAATATTCTCTTTAAATGAATGTTCTTTTGATTATTATTGAATATAATGCTTTAAATTGACTCATTTAAGAATTATAATTATTGGGTGAAGTCTGTCCATGTCCTTTGTTATTACTTATCGGTTCCACTCTTAGGCTAGAATGTGTTGCTTGGTCTTAAAACTACAATCCTAAACCCCAAAAATAAGGTCTGGTGCTGGTTGAAGTTGACCAGGCTGGGTCTGAGCCACTGCTGTTGACAGGTTCTGGGATAAGGGCCCTGCTCTCGCTCACTCACTCTCAATTCCTTCATTTATCTGGAATCCAAGGACTCACCTTCCCCCTTTGCCTAATTTTAGACAAGGACGGACTGATTATAAAAATACACATAAATCCAAATGCCAATAAAGATGAAATACTTCCATAGTTTTTACAAAAATAGCCAAAGGCCAAAGGAAGTGAAAAGTTTCTGTGGTTCAGAAAAGTTTATATAACTGACCAAGAATATGCAATGAAATTTCTAAAAAGAATAGGTAAGCATATAGAACAGAATTTTCCTTCACAAATAATAGAGCTAAGATATATTTTTCAACTAAATTTTTTATATAGAAAGTCCCCATAGGCTTCCCTGGTGACGCAGTGGTTGAGAATCTGCCTGCTAACGCAGGGGACACGGGTTCGGGCCCTGGTCTGGGAAGATCCCACATGTCGCGGAGCAACTGGGCCCGTGAGCCACAACTACTGAGCCTGCGCGTCTGGAGCCTGTGCTCCGCAACAAGAGAGGCCACGATAGTGAGAGGCCCGCGCACCGCGATGAAGAGTGGCCCCCGCTTGCCGCAACTAGAGAAAGCTCTAGCACAGAAACGAAGACCCAACACAGCCAAAAATTAATTAATTAATTAATTAATTAATTAATTAAAAAGCAGAACGAAAAACAAAAAAACAAAAACAACTTTCATTTATTAAAAAAAAAAAAAAGAAAGTCCCCATGAAGCCAGTGATTTATACATTATATTGTTTTGGTTTTGGAGTATGAGTAAGATAAGGAAATTTTCCTTTCTTTTATTTACTTGGTTCAAAAATCCAAACAACACAAAAAGGTACATAGTAAAGAAGCTCCCTCTCAATCCTGTCCCTATCTACTCCATAAATATTTTTATTAGTTTCTTGTGCATCTTTCCCAAACAAATCAAACATATTTTCTGAATTGTCTCCTTCCTTATATAAAAGATATATACATTGTTCTGTCCCTTGCTTTTTACACTTCAAAGTATACCTTGAGATTGTTCCATATCAGAACACAGAGTATTTTCTCATTATTTTTGCACTATTTGTAAATTATGTAGCCTATACCCTTTTGATGGAGATTTGTGTCATTTATAAGTTTATGCTATTTCAAATAGCACTGTTAATATATATAGTGTATATACAATATACTATATATACAGTATACTATATAGTGTATACTATATATTGTATGTATATAATATATACAATATATTATTGTATATGATACTACAATATACAATAATACAATTTGTATTTGTTCTGTCATATATGTGCAACACAAATTCCCAGAAATGGGATGGTTGGATCAAATGGTTTACAACTTGCATAGATATTGCTGAAATGCTACATATAGGACTTGTAACACTTTGCATAACCCCCAGCAGTATCTGACAGTGTCTGTTCCATGGTATAAATTTCCAAGTATATTTACCAAAGCTGGTGGAAATGTTCTGTGATATCATTTCTCACCATTGTTGACCAAATGCTTTAAAGTGACAACCATCTAGAACTATGACATTGATTTAAAGTATTAGACTGTATTACTGAGCAATGTATATCTTTGAAAACATGCCTGCAGAATTCTGGAAAGTTGCAGAAAATACAGAAAGTTTATACACTACAGGAAATTATTAGGTATCTGCCATATGATTAAGAAGAATTTTATTACCGTAACTACAGATGATAATCTTCTGTATGTCAATAACAAATTACAAGTTTTCTTAAATTTTATCAATTATTGAGGAAAAAAATCAGCAAATTTACTCCTGACTAGAAACTTCATTCAGAAAAGACTAGCCATAAATCCAAAGGAAGACAAAATAGGTTCCTGTTTATTTAGAATAGGAAAGTAGTTAAAACAGCAGGATTTATATTCAGGCAGTCCTGGGTTTCAATCCCAGTGCTATTGCCTAATGTGGTCAATTCTTCTTTCCTTCTCTGTCCTTGCCATGCCCCCAGGTGGGCAGAGAATACTCCCCTGATGACTGACTTTGGGCTTGACCTGTGACTTGCTACGACCCTGGAATGTAAGTTCAAGTGACAGTTTGCCAGTTCCCATCATGTCATTCTCTCCCCTTGAGCTTCTTCCTTTCTCCATGAGAACCTGCCTCAGACAGTGGATCTTTATTCCAGAATGAAAAGGTACTCAGAGGAGACTTGAATCCCACCAGCAGTGTAGAGCCAAGCCCAGCTGAACCCAGACAAGTCCAGTCAAAGCGGCTCATCCAAAGTTTTTCTACAGATGTGTGAGATTTTCAGGGGTTTTTTTTTGTTTGGTTTTTGGGGTTTTTTTGCTACTGCCAAAGCTGACCGATACATCTACTAACTGTGTAACTTTAGAAAAGATCCTCAAACTCTCTACACCACCATTTTCTTATCTGTGAAGTGAAAATAACAATAGTAACACACAATTTACAGAGTTTTCAGGATTAAAAGCAATAATGTAGGTAAAGTGTTTAGCATGGGAATTTGCATGTAATAACTGATGTATAAATGGTCAAAACATGATCAATATTAACGATCCCATACAGCATGCTGACTACATTTGATAGTACCATACTGCATATTTGAAAGTTGCTAAGAGTAAATCTTAAAATTTTTCATCACAAGAAAAAAATTATATAACTGTGTTTGGTGACAGATGTTAACTAGACTTATTGTGGTGATCATTCTGCAATATATACAAATATCAAAAATTATGTTGTATACCTGAAACTAATATAATGTCCTATGCCAATTGCACTTCAATAAAAAAAAAAGAAAGAAAGAAAGAGTAATAATTCCTACTGAGACCATAAACTCCCTGAGGGTTCTTTCCAGTTTGCTCTGGAACAAACAAGAACGGTTTCTGGAACAGGGCAGTGCTTAATAAATTCTTTTAAATGAGTAAATGAATGTATCGGTGAAGTAAACTTGCCCCGTTCTGAAGAAACGCCTTGTTCTTCTCAAACATAGGGGCGTACGTTCAGTCATGGATTACTTTAGATCAAACCTTGTAAAAACTCGGAAGCAGGAGACTAGCAAATGATAGGGTTCTCTGAGAATAGCTTTGGTAAACTTCTCATGGGCTGCTTGGCCCATGTATTGGAAAGAGCACAGATTTCCTAATCTTAGACCTTGGGATGAACCAGAACTTGCTACTTACCACTCAGGTCACTTAAATGAATTACTAGGCCTTGTGGTTGCCATCGAATAGGGTCATTAAAAAAACTGAAAAGAAATAGTATCTACGAGTTTCCAACTACCTAATAAGGGCATAACAAATCTTAGATTGCCCCTTCTCTCGAAATATGCTTGTTGTAGCGGAGAAAATAATGGGAATATTTTAGAAGACAATGATATAGATAAATTTTATATTATTTTACTTTAAATCTGAAATATCAATAACTTATGCTAGATACAGTACTTTAGAATCTTCCTAATCTCTCCATTTAAAATGAAGTTCTTCTTTAAAATTCACTTTAATGTTGCCTCTTCAACTTGATTTAGTACTTTTGCACATAATGTGTTTAAATTTAAAAATGTGCTTTTAATTACAGAGAGGTTTCAAGGAAAATAGTAATTGCAAGGAAAGATTTAATTTAGGCCCTGCCTCTTTAAAACTCTCCACAGAATAAAATATGGCTGAATATATTTATGCTATATTTTCGTACCAATTCATATGAGCGCTCTTGTGAAATAAAGGTACTTGCTCTTTCTGAATTTGCTTCATCAGGAGGCCACTGGCCTCCATTATGCAGCCTTATAAGAAACAGACCTGTGAGACGCATAGCTGTGCTAGTTGAAGGGAAATTAATAAAGACATTATTCAAGGACATTACAGGGTGTCCTCCTTAGCATGAACGCTCAGGGGCAAGTCCTCTGGTCTTGGCAGGAACATGTGTACTTCACTTGAGTACTCAATATGCTTTTAAGTTACAAACACTAGAAATTGGGTAACTGTCCGGGTTTTCCTTATCAAACTGACTGCTAGACACCTATAGCCCAATTCCTGACCTACCCACAGTTAAGCAGTTATACCAACAATACTCAACAGAAAATGTAAAGGACTCTGCTATGTTCTGAATGTTTGTGTCCCCACAAAATTCCTATGTTGAATTCCTAACCCCCAAAGTGATGGTATTAGAAGGTGGGGACTTTGGGAGGTGATTATTAATCCTCATGAATGCGATTAGTGCCCTTATAAATATAGCCAAGAAAGCTCCCTTGCCCTTCTACCTTTTGAGATTACAGTGAGCAGATAACCATCAATGAGGAAGCAGGGCCCTCATTTTACCAGACCATCAGTTGGATGGCACTGTGATCTTGGACATCCCAGCCTCCAGAACTGTGAGAAATAAATATTTGTCATTTATAACTACCTAGTTTATGGTATTTTTGTTATAGTAGCCCAAATGGACTAAAAGAGACACTATTTTTTTTACGTAATAGCCTTGGACCTTGGTTAAGTACACACCCTGTTCTTCTTTTATATATATATTTCACCTATTTTAAAACATAAAGAGAGGACTTTTTTCTAGTTTTTTTTTTTTTTAGAAGTTAGATTATACTATCTAAACTCATTAGTCGGAAATTTTTTTCACTCAAATATATTTGATACATATTTCCAAGTTAATAACTAAAGACCTAACATATTATTTTTAGAAATTTCTAAACGTATCTTCAATGGCTACTTCATATATTCTCAAGAATAAAATAAAGCAAAAGTTAACTGACTAATTAAAGTATGTCATTTATGTCTTAAAATCTTTCCATCTTCTCCTTTCTGATTTCTTTTAAGTTTATTGAGTTACTAAGCCTCCAGAGACTTGACGTGCAAATCTTTTTCTCATTTTAAAATGACTGACTTTTAAATATTTACCTTTTTGATTTCCTATGTTACTTATTTTGGCAAAGAAATGATAAATGGAAAAATGAGATAAGTGGAAAATGCCCTGTGAAGTTATGAAGCTACTGACAAGGTGGTCATTGGAGATTTAACGAAAAAAGCACTTAAGCTGTGGGATGCAGCTCGACTGAAGGCAGGGCAGAGGTTCCATAATGGTTCCTTTTAGATCTTAGTGTTTGGTATTAAGAGTCTCTAAAGAGAGAATACTACTAAATGGATCACATTGCCAACTAATAACCATAATATGAAACTGATTATGAAAATAAACCTGACATATTTGACCCTCACCATTAATGAGTTTATTTTACTAATAAAAATAATTAATGAAGTGCAAATATAATAAAGGATCGATAAGTTGAAAGAAATAGTAACGTCATTAAAGTAATAAAAATGTATGTGATACCACAATAATTAGATTTGAGTGATAAATGCTGGTATGAGCTAAATATTCTACCAAAATGAGAATTTATTTTACATTAGTCATAATAGAAAAGGCAGAGATCTGTATGGCTATTATATAAATAGAACAGTTGTAATAATCAACTAAATAACCTATGATCTTTTAAGGCAAGATTTATCTGAGAAATAGTGGTAATTCTCTTCCCAGGGTTCCTGTGAAATACTGAGGGTCAGGATAAATTATTGCTTGTCAAACTGAATATGGTTACGTTATCAAATACAATGCACCATCATGGTACATCTATTTTTCTGGCTTCTTAAAGGTGTTTGAATCCCAGGAGTGACGAATAAGATTATAACAATCCTGAATTCATTTTATTGTCACAGAATGGACTATGTAATATTGAATTAATAAAAGAATGAAATTTCCTAATCATCTTGTTTTCCTTCTTCCACACTGAGCTTAAGTGATTAATGCTAATAAACTCTGACTCTAAGCATAGGTCGTAATAGACCAAAAATCTGAGTTATTTTTCCCCAAGAAAAACATCACTTAAACTGTAATTTCCCAGAGGAATTTTCACAGTAATTCATCTGAGTCCCATACTCAACCAAAAATGAGGTTGTAAACTCAAGTTTGAATGAGATTTATGAGTAGTTAAATTATGCTTGTAAATAAGCCTAGATCACTAATTTTCTAGCAGTTCCAAGTTGACAGAATTATAGCAGTTTCTTCATATTGTCTAACTTTGATGTTCTTGTTTATTTTCTTGTTGCTTGACATGATAATTGATTGCCCAGGTGTTTTGAAGTTATTACTAGATTTAGATTTACAGTTACAGCAGATGGTTGAAAAGAAAAAGATAAATTCAACAGTTCTATAAATTTGATGTCTTACACTGCTTTTTTAAACTATCAAACTGAAGCTACCCTAACAGTGTCCACCTCTAGTCACATGTCTAAGAGTAGCTATACCCATAATGAATCCATCATTAACAACTTCGGCTGGCATTGAAGACCATACAGAAGGTCAAGCTAACCTCTTTTTCAAGCCTGAGCTTTCACTACTCCAGTTGTGTGTACGTTTCCCTCCACTTCACTGAGTAACTCATTCTCTGACCTTGCTTCATGGTTTCCTCCTTACATGGCCCTTTGTTCATTCAGCAATTATTCATTTTTTAAGTACCAAGTATTGTATTCACTGCTGGAGCAGCAGTAAGAAGGTATTCAAAATTCTTGTTCTAATATTTTAGTGGAATTTCCAACAAGGAAGTAGCTATACAACATAACATGATATGTTTCCCTTACTCTTCTAAGTTGCCCTCCTCCCTTGCTCCATTTCAGCAACAAAGATACGAAACGTTTCTCAAAATCAACCTCACATGGAAACTATACATAAAGCCTTGCCACATAATACCTTCTATAATTATTAATTTATGGAATCACCAAATTATTGTCATAGGGCATTCAGTACAAGATGTTGCATCCTAAGCAATGTCCCAGCATACTGTCTTGCACTTGAAAACGTTCAAGTATTTGTGTGGCCTTTTTAAAAATGTTGTGATAGCAAGGCACAGATTTCAGTAATCTTCCCCTTAGAAATGTTGGTACACTTGCATTTTAATGCAATTGCTCTTCAATTTTAGGAAAAAGCACAATAGCTTACAAAATTTAAGTCAGAGTTTAAAGTGTCTTTGCAGGTAAATTCAAAAATTCATCTCTCATAAAATCTGTACTAGTCTAAAGTATTTGTGTTACTTTTACTTTTCTCCCAATCCCAACCTCATTTATTGTATTCTTTGTTCTAGTCCACCCTTTCTCTCCATATATAGTATTTGTGTTGCTGCAGGCTTCATAGGCAATCCTTCTGAGCACAGGCAACAATGAACTTTTTTTTAAACATCTTTATTGGAGTGTAATTGCTTTACAATGGTGTGTTAGTTTCTGCTGTATAATAAAGTGAATCAGCTATACATATACATATATCCCCATATCCCCTCCCTCTTGCGTCTCCCTCCCACCCTCCCTATCCCACCCCTCTAGGTGGTCACAAAGCACCGAGCTCATCTCCCTGTGCTATGCGGCTGCTTCCCACTAGCTATCTATTTTACATTTGGTAGTGTATATATGTCCATGCCACTCTCTCTTTGTCCCAGCTTACCCTTCCCCCTCTCCGTGTCCTCAAGTCCATTCTCTACGTCTGTATCTTTATTCCTGTCCTGCCCCTAGGTTCTTCAGAACCATTTTTTGTTTTGTTTTGTTTTTTTAGATTCCATATATATGTGTTAGCATACGGTATTTGTTTTTCTCTTTCTGACCTACTTCACTCTGTATGACAGTCTCTAGGTCCATCCACCTCACTACAAATAATTCAATTTCATTTCCTTTTATGGCTGAGTAGTATTCCATTGTATATATATGCCACATCTTTATCCATTCACCTGTTGATGGACACTTAGGTTGCTTCCATGTCCTGGCTATTGTAAATACAGCTGCAATGAACATTGTGGTCCATGACTCTTTTTGAATTATGGTTTTCTCAGGGTATATGCCCAGTAGTGGGATTGCTGGGTCGTATGGTAGTTCTCTTTTTAGTTTTTTAAGGAACCTCCATACTGTTCTCCATAGTGGCTGTATCAATTTACATTCGCACCAGCAGTGCAAGAGGGTTCCCTTTATAATCTGTATATCTTCTTTGGAGAAATGTCTATTTAGGTCTTCTGCCCATTTTTGGATTGGGTTGTTTGATTTTTTGATATTGAGCTGCATGAGCTGCTTGTATATTTTGGAGATTAATCCTTTGTCAGTTGCTTCATTTGCAAATATTTTCTCCCATTCTGAGGGCTGTCTTTTTAGTCTTGTTTATGGTTTCCTTTGCTGTGCAAAAGCTTTTAAGTTTCATTAGGTCCCATTTGTTTATTTTAACGATGAACTTCTTACCTTGGAATTCTTTGTCTTATACAAGTGACTTGTACTCCCAGAGTGTAACACAAGTCACTGCTCAAGAAATACTCCGGCTTCAACCCTGCTTCAGTCCACAACCATGAGGAAGCTGAACCTTCTGCTTCTGATGAAGCACTTTAAGAAGTATTGATACTTCACTGATTTTAAGCCCTGCCTCCACATGAATGAGTATTAACCTGGGCATCTGCTCTTAGTTGGTGCTGAGTTTCTTCACTTCAGTTACCTGACAAAATGAGTTGCTTTGAGTTATCAATAATCCAAAAGTGAGAAGTGCTACTCCCGGAGGATCTTCTGAAGAATATGCAATCATCTAATCTTGACTTTTATCCTTGGGCAAGCCAAACAGAGAATTCTAGAATTTCCTTTATTTGAACTATGCTTCATTATTGGCCTTACTTCATAGGAACATTAGGGAAATTGCCTTTTAACATGCTTTATGGATACCACTGAAGGTTGACATTGCTCTACTGACTATCTTTTATGAGGACAGACAGCAGCGGTATCCCATCTGTCAGTAAATCTGTGTTTCTTCTAAGCAGCAACTTTTCATTTATCACACAGAGGAAGTAAGTCCTATGGTCAAGGGTGGTTGCTTTGCAGTCGACAGCTTGGGTCCAAATCTTGTGGCCTCCACTTACATGCTGATGTCTTTGTTTCCTCCTTGTGGAAAAGTAGTGGAAAAGTTTTCCTCCTTGTGGAAAAGTAGTTCTACCTGGTAGAATTATTGAAAATATTAAATGACATTAAACATACAGGGCATCTACAAAAATCTCTGACACGGAGTGGGCACTCCCTGTTACCTATGATTCTTAGGAGAATAATATATTTTGAAGTTGATTCTGTTTTCTCTTTTCTGGCTTCTAGGAACATCAAAGTCAAATGTATTGCCTTTCTGAAACTTTGTGATTGGATATATCTTTTCCTGATCTTTCTACTTTTATTCTCACTTAATCTACAATTGTTTGTTTCATTTGGTTCTCTAGTTGTGATATTGCATAAAATCGCATGTAATTGTATGCCCCAAAATTTCTGGTAGAATTAAGGACTACAAAATGTGTGTATACATAATATATTTTCATTTGAATCTTTGGCTACTTCAAAAATAATCTTCAGAATAGAGATTGGAAAAGGTAGTGATTGGAAGGGGGGAGTGAGTTTTCTGGAAATGTCCTCCTTGGCTCGCATGGTCACTTTGTGATAATCCATTAAGCTGTAATTTGTTTATTTTTCTGTATTCTTGAGTCATATTGCACATTAAAAAGGTTTAAAAAGATGTACATATTACATATTCTGTACTCCTTTGCACTGAGTTTTCTTCAAACCTGATAAAAGACAGTGCATTGTCTCACTTCCTGTTCAGGTCAGCTGCCTCATTTTCCTTCAAACCAGCTTACAGGCCCGTTCTATCATTTAAAATATTTTCAGTTGCAAGTAACAGAAGGGCCATTCAAACAGACAAGCAAGAATTTTTCTGTTCACAGCACGTCAAATCCAGAGGTAGATCATGTTTCCAAAAAGGTTCTGATCAGCTCTTCTGCTGCTGCTTCTTGCAGCCACGGGCTGCTTCTTCTGTGGTTCAGGCTTATCTTCTGCCTGGCTTCCCTCACGACTCCAAAGTGGCTCTCGGCAGCTACCAAGGTCACATGCTGTCTCAAGTTCATTCCCAAGCTGTGTGAAAAAGCAGCGTTTCTGACTTTCTCTCTGATTGGAACTACTTAGATGATGTAACCCCTACAGTAACCCCAGGGTCAAGGGAGATCGCTTTACCTTGACTGCATCAACAGACCCATGCCATCTCAGAAGGTGAGCACAGCAGCAACCCCACTTAAAGGGCATGGGGGTTGGTTTATAATGGAGACTGATGAAATGGCTTGGGGTAGCAAATCAATTTACACATCACTACTTTAACTTGAACTGGTGACATAAAACCATTTATAGTAACAGATAAAGCCATTATTAGCTGTTGGAACCAAGAGCAAATTACTTGAATATTTGACTGAGTCACTCATTCCTTTATACAACAGAATTTTGCTTGAAACTTCTATGTAGACAGCTATTAGTACTTAAGTTTTGGGACACAAAGAGCCCAATAAGTGGCTATGGTAGAGTGGTGGCAATGGTGAGCATGTGAAAAACAACTAGAATGCACATCAACGTTTGCCCAGTGGTATCAAAACTTGTGGGACTCCCGCTATGCAAAGCATCAAAGCAATTTCACCCTCCTCTACAATTTGCCCTTGAATTTGCCCTGAATCATGTGGCCTCTGTTATTATTCAAGTATAGCTATAATAATTTTACTCAGAACAAATTCGTGACTTATTTTACGTACTTTCTGTGGATCCAAATAAATAGATCCTAAAATATGTTACAAATCAACCACCCCCAATAGCATTTTCTAATTATAAAACAAATGACTATTTATTAAAAATCAGGCTTCTCTTAATAACAAGTTAATGAGTGATATTTCAGTAAGTGATTGTTTCTATTTTTATACATTACTTTTGGATAAAATAACATATAATATCAATTGAAACATGTATTTGCCTCAAAGGAAAATCGCAATTTATTTCCTCGCCTGCACACAATCTCCTACAGGTCTAAGCTTGATTATATGAAGATGATAAATTAATGTTTGATTAATCAGTACTGTTAAAAGGTCTGAATTTATTTTTCTAAACAAATCATTTTTATAAAATTTCAGGGTTAATGATCCATGGATCTTAATGAGCGATTTTCTTGATACTGTCAGAGATTTTTGTCAGTTAAAGTAAAATAGCATTATTATTCATTGATACTTAACAAGAGAGAAAAAAAATTTTTTAAATATTCCTATTGGGACTTCCCTGGTGGTCCAGTGGTTAAGAATCCATCTTGCAATGCAGGAAACACCGGTTCAATCCCTGGTCAGGGAACTAAGATCCCATAGGCCACGGGGTAACTAAGCTTCTGTAATTAACCACCAATGAACACAATCAACTCTGGCAAATGCTATCATACTTTTCACTGATTGCTCAATTTAGTGTTCAGATCAAAGTCTACTGCCCATTAAACACGCGGATATCATTATCTCTACCTACAAATTTATTTGTACTTTTCATCTTTAAATTCCATTCCAGGAATAAAGATATTAACCATGGAATTCTTTTTTCTTCATGTCACTGATTAAGTGACATATGTGATGAAAGTTTTTAAAACAGCTAATTTATCACGCAGCTGTGGTACATTGTAGAATGTTTTGACGAACGGCCTATTTTACAGAATTTCATAATACAGAAAGAGCTTTAGTGAATAATGATAATTTAGTTAATAGGCCTCATAAATATAATAGAGTCAAAAGAAAACACTTGACTCCAAACTCCTGACCTCCAAAAATAGGCCCTGCCCATCTCAGTGTTCCACATCTCTGTAAACAGCACCACCACTCACCCAGTGGCTTCGGCCCACAGCTTTGGAATCATTCCTAGTGCATCTCTTTCTCAAAGTCCTTATTAAAATGTGACTAATAATATTATGGCAAAAGGCCCATCTTCCTCCAGTATTGCTTCCTCTGATGCATTGTTTATTGACAACAAAGCAAACTTATGAAAAGAAGCAAATCTGATCATGTTAACACCACCTCCTTATTAATTAAATATTCTTAAATAGATCCCTATAACCGAAAGAATAAAGTCCATTCTTCTTAGTGTAACATAAAGGGCCTTTCATAAAGCCTGCCTCTCCCATCTCATCTCTCATCATAATGCACTCAAGCTGTTCGCATCAGCCATCCAACTAGCCTAGGCTCTTTGTATTTCTCTGAACGGGCCAAGCTCTTCTGCTTCTAGGACTTTATATATGAATTTCTCTTTTCTTAGCTTGCCCTTCCCCACACTTCTCTACTTCATTCATGTTTATCTTTCAAAAACCCATCCAAATACCACTTCTTCCCAGAATCCTTTGTTGACATCCTAAATCTGAGCGAGCTAGATGGCATAGCGCTCAGTGGCTCTTCTATTAGCATTTTTACACTCTGATAACTGTTTACATGTCCATTTCCATTCTTAACTGTAAGTTTCTTATGAGCAAAAACTGTCTGTCTGAACTTCACATACAAATCATCAAGCATAGAACCTGATACATATTAGGCATCCAACTCTTCTGAAAGGGAGAAAAGATGGGAGAGAGGAAAAAGCAAACCGTGAGCTTTACACAGTCTCAAGTATCTGGAGTTATAATCCTATATTGCAACTGGGAAAGCTATGATTTCCTAGGGTGTTTAACACAAAGGAGCCACAGGAATTAGTTACGACATGAAGAGTGGAAGGAAGTACTCTTCCTCCAGGCTTTAAGATTCTCTGAGAAGAACCACATCAGACTAGCAAACCCAATTCTCCTATCCAATGAAAAGGCCAGTACCATTCATGAGTGATGCTAATAATTTCCCTGTTCCAAAGAGACAAGAGCTAACAGCATAACAAAATTCCAGGAAAAGAGCACTTAAATGACACAACCCTGGATAGCCATGGACCTGCTTTATGACCCAGCTGTTTCTCTACCAACGATCATTCGAGAAAGGGACATGATATTATTAAGAAAACAACAGTCAGTATCCCCAAATTTCCCTCATTTTGTGTAATAGCAAGGAACTCAATTAATGAAAATTATACACAATTTCCCAAAATGATTAAAGATAATTTTCTAAGAAAAAATGTTCCAGCTAATTATTACTCCTGAAAGGTGCCAGAAGTTCCATTTGTATTCTACTTCTTCAGTTATTTCTGATTAAATTTACTCTTTCTTAAGTACCAGCCCTGACGATAAAAGTATGAGAAAATTATCATTAAATCCTTTACTATAGTGTGTCAGGTATCTATTGCTATAAAAAATGACCCCAAACTTACAATTTAAAATAACAAACATTTTTACCTTACATTTTCTGTGCATTAGAAAATTGGAAGTGGCTTACCTTAGTGGTTCTGGCTCAGTCTCTCTCATGAGGTTGCATGGCAACACGTCACCTTGGGCTGAACTTACCTGAAGGTTGGAGTAGGGTTGGAAGATCCACCACAAAGATGATTCATTCACATGCTTTTGGCAGAAGGCCTCAGTTTTTTGCCATGTGGACCTCTTCACTGGGCTGTTTGAGGGTCCTTATCACACTCCTGAGAGTAAGGGATGCGAGAGAGAGAGCAAAGAGGAAACACAATACCTTTTATGACCTATTATAGAAAATGGCATACAGTCATTTCTGATATATCCTATTCATTAGAAATAAGTCACTAAGTCCATTCTATAGGCAAGGGGAGCCAAATTAAGCTCCACATTTTGAAAGAAGAAATATCAAAGAATTTGTACACATATTTTAAGACCAGCACATATGATTAATATTAAAGCAATATTGTTTTTTACTTGCACGGTGTTTCAGCTTCATTAAGTCTACTTCGAGAATGAAACCATCAAATGATAGCATGCATTCTATGAAAACACAGTCTCCAAAATGACATTTTGGGATAAACTTCTTTTATTAGTGTGTATCTGCCTCTATTTGCAATGAGTGATACAAGGGGGGGGGGGGGGAAAGTACATAGCTATTTCCTCTCTATCCTCAGCCTAAAAAGAGCATCAGATCCATTCAATCCTCTATGCCACCCCTTTACTTCCAAAGTTTAAAATATCTGGATGAGAAGACTGATCATTTGATAGTGAATACACAACAAATAAAAAGTAACCTGAATGAGACTTTCCATTGGTATTTCTGGTTGGTGGGTGTGAGGAGTTTGTGGTGAAGATTTTTAAACTATCATTTCCTCCTCCCCTCCGGCTCATTTTCCCTTCTCCCTTCTTCTTTTTCTTTTCCTCCCTACTCCCTAACCCCAACCCACTTCCTTTCATTGAGAAACAAGATTTCAGCTGACATACCCAACAGAAGGGTAACAGGGTAGCAATTCTGAGCCTGAGCTTTTAGCTGCCCTCTGCCTCAGTTTATACCAGTCATACAAATTAAGTGACTTGTTTGTTGGCCACCTGTCTATCTTGCCCTTGAGGACATTTTTCTTTCAACCACTTCTAAGCTCTCTGCAGGTCAGGATCCTGGTTGACACTCCGACCTTTGTCTCTTATGACAGCAAATGCACACATTTTGCTCTTCACCTCTACTCTGCTGTCTCAGGTTCTTTCACCCCCAATAGCATCAAGGAGCTCAGTCCTGTACTAGCGTCTTCTCCAGACCCTCTGCAGAACATAACTGGCTGGTGGGTTTTCTAGCTGTGTATAATATATCTTCTCTAACAGGTCAAATTCTCTAAGGTGCTTGATCCTTTCCTCCTCCATTTGCCACCGTTTCTGGCTTTTCTACTTCAGCTAGTGTAGCCCTTTACTTGGTCGAAGCATCCAAGAACTTGGAATCTTCCAGGTTCATCCTAGCAGTGTGTCAGTTGTATCCCCCAGAGTCCTTGCCAGGGCATTAAATCCTATATCACAGGAAAGTGCTTCCATCTTGATAAACTCTAAACTAACTTTGTTTCCTTGATCCAGCATTCCTAAAATCTAGATTCAGATATATTCTGCACTGTCTTCATATTAGATCTCAAGCTCCTAGAGCATGAGATCCCTTTCCTCCCCATAGCTTCCCCATAGCACCTCTGGCCAAGTATTTTTTGTGACTTTACCTTAGTTAGCGGTCTGCTGGCAGGAGTGGAGAGGAGATTAGCTTCTGAGGAGTTACGCGTAGTCTCGCAAGGCAGAGGCCTCTGTATCCTCTTCGGGTGAGGGAGGAGCATTAGGCTTAATTTGGGAAGGATGGGCTACTTTTGTAGGCCAAGAGGATTCACGGGAAAATATGGACTTAAAAATTTCAGTGCATCAACCCAGATGTCTCCACCCCAGGTCTCAGGGTGCCTTTCACACCCACAATAGTCCTAACCTTGATGTGCATTCTCAATGTACTTCAAATCTCTACCTCCCTTTTAATTAAGTCCTTGGCCACATAGCGTTTTCTGCCTGGGCTGCAGAGGATGAAAGACTATTTGTGTGGTCCAAGAGGTCCTCTGGCTTTCACACTTGGCCTTTTAATTGGGGATTAATCACCCCCAGGCATTCCTTAACTTCTTTCAATGTCGACTGCCTTCAGCAATAGCCATGCACCTTCACAGTCCTTATAAATACTAACCCTAAACCAATTTCACCTGCCATTGCATTCATTTACACTTGTATCCCATTGCTTTTCAGCACTGATGAAAATTGGTACAGCACAGGTGATGTGATTCTCACTTCCAGCCAACCAGTGGGCAATCCAGCCAAAGTGTGATTTTAGAATATGCTTCTTCAAACAACTTCTAGTGCCAAATGTCTATGTGAGGCTCCCCCAGGAAACTGATTCTGAAACAGAAATTTGCACACGTGTAGTTTCTTGGAGTTCTCTCAGGAACACTATCTGCAAGGGAAGGAGAGAAGCAGGACCCAGTAGAGGGAAAGGCTGAACTGCCACACAGTTGCAACACAGACTTCAGCCACCCCCTCAGGGAGCTTTGGAGCTGGAATAGACATTCGAAATGGTTGTGAACTGAGGCAAGACAGCCCAGTCTGCACCCCTAATCATTGGTATGGGCTGAACTCTCCCTACAAGGGGCCCGAGCATGGGCTTGCGAGTTCCTAAAGTAGAGAATGCCTGAAGAGGGACTCACCTGTGAGCTGTCTTTGGCCAAGACATTAAGTAGCTGAGCAAGTGAGAGCTGCGTGGAAGGAGGGGGAAGAAATAGATCTGAGTAACAAAGCACTTCTACAGGTACTATGCTCCCTGAAATAGGCACAATTAAAGTATCATGAAAGCTAAGAACGGAATAAGGGAGCCTTGTAAATAAAGGATGTTGTAGCACAGGTGTAGAAAAGCATAATTTTTAAAATTGAAGTATAGTTTATTTACAATGTTGTGTTAGTTTCTGGTGTAGAGCAAAGTGATTCAGTTATACGTGTATGTATATTCTTGGTTATATTCTTTTCCATCACAGTTTATTACAAGTTATTGAATATAGTTCCCTGTGTCATACAGTAGGACCTTGTTGTTTATCCATTTTATATATAGTAGTGGGTATATGTTAGTCCCAAACTCCTAATTTATCCCTCCCTGCCCCCTTTCCCCTTTGGTAAGCATGAGTTTTTTTTTTCCCCCTATGTCTGTGAGTCTATTTCTGATTTGTAAATAGGTTCATTTGTACAGCAAAGTGATTCAGTTATACATATCCTTATATTCATTCTTTTTTAGATTTTTTTCTCTTATAGGTTATTCACAGAATATTGAGTAGAGTTCCTTGTGCTATAGTGTGTCCTTGTTGGTTATGTATCTTATATATAGCAGTGTGTATATATATGTTCATCCCAAGCTCCTGATTTATCCCTCCCTCCCATGTTTCCCCTTTGGTAACCATAGTTTGTTTTTGATATCCGTAAGTCTGTTTCTGTTTTGTAAATAAGTTCATTCGTATCATTTTTAATTAGATTTCACATATAAGTGATATATATTTGTCTTTCTCTGTCTGACTTACTTCACATAGGATAATAATCTCCAGGTCCATCCATGCTGCTGCAAATGGCATTATTTCATTCTTTTTTTATGGCTGAGTAGTATTCCATTGTTATATATATATATATATATATATATATATATACATATATATATATATATATATATATATATATATATATATATATATGCCACATCTTTATCCATTCATCTGCTGATGGACATTTAGGTTGCTTCCATGTCTCGGCTACTGTAAATAGTGCTACTATGAACATTGGGGTGCATGTATCTTTTAGAATTAAAGTTTTCTCCAGATATATACCCAGGAGTGGGATTGCTGTATCGTATGGTAACTCTATTTTAAGATTTTTAAGGAACCTCCACACTGTTCTCCATAGTGGCTGCACTAATTTACATTCCCACCAACAGTGGAGGAGGGTTCCCTTTTCTCCACACCCTCTCCAGCATTTATTATTTGTAGACTTTTTAATGATGGCCATTCTGAGTTTTTTGACAAGTAAGAATGAATAGTTCATTTGGGCTGGAAATAAAAAAATCAATGAAAGGGTATAAGTGAAATATGCCAGCAGTATAGCATGTATAAGTGAGAAATAAGGCAATTAGATCAAGGTGTGAAGGGCTATGGTTAACAGAGGAAGGAGCTTGGGCTCTATTTATAGTAGTCAATAGGAAACTTTTTTGAATTGAAGATGACACAAAACATTTTTCTGATATATTCAAATATAATCTAATGATGGCTCAATTTCAGTTTATAACACATCTTTATACGTTTTAAAAGATGTTTCCAATACTTTTACCTCCTCTATTTCTTCTTTCCTTGTACATTATATACGTTGCACACTTCTTTAATAGCAGCAAAAAAAGAATTGAGTTCCTGGTTGCCTTGTGAAAAAGGGATTTGCATAGTAACAGCCTTCCAGGAACAATATATTTGGCAGTTTTGAATAAGCAATAACATGTGATCGTTTTCATAATGTTCTCCAATTATCTGAGAAGTATAAAAACCATTACTTGAGTCATTGAAGTTAGAATGAACATTAGGGTATTCACTCTAGGCAGAAAATGTTTCCGTTGGCAAAATGCTGAAACAGTTGATCTCATAATTATGTAACTCCTCATTTCTATTTAGCTAAACTTTATTTAAATTAATATGACTTTTTGCTTGTTCCCTTGGAATACCAACCTCTAAAGACATTTGGTAGCTACACGGTGTAATCTAACAGAGCACTTACTGAATTTCTATGTCTTCTGATTTTGCCTTTAGTTCAGGATGTGCTGACATAACTTCCTATAACTCCACCTCTGCTTTACTTTGGAACACCATGATAATCAGCAATTTCTAAAAACTGCTTTCTAAATGGTAAGAAATGCGGTATTTCAACATTAAGAGCAAGAAAACTAACAGTGCCAGCAAGTTTACTTTCTCATGCTCTGTTTCTCGTAACTGGAACCAAAGCATGATTCAAGCTGGAATATCTTGACAAATTACCTGCGTATTTTACATTTATTAATAATAATGACATACATGCCAGAACAAGGTTCTCAGGTTTGTCCCTCCCCACATTTACCCCTTGTGGGGAGACGATTTGTTAGCATACTGACCTCAAAGTTGTACAATGAGAAGCTGTCTGTACTGATATATTAGCAAGAATATAACTTGTTTTATTAGCATTTCATCCTGAAGATGCAACTTGCTGAGAAATAGAACTTGCATATATAACTTCAAGGAATGAAAGCTTATCAGAAGGGTAGTGGGAGTGGGGAGCCTATCAAGAACAGAAACAAGTCTGGGACTGTAAGGCAGCCAGAAATAAACAGTAAGAAATGTTTGCATGATCCTCTGGACAGTAAGTGTACACCTGACCAACTTCCAGGAAATTGAGGTCCTTTCTGGAGATGTTTTTCATCATATGGGTATCCAGGCAGAGTCTCACTTACTTATATAGTGCTTTACAGTCCCTGAAGCACATTCACACATTTCTCTCCTCTGACCATTATGATAACCCCATAGCATAGGAAGAACAGGGATGATTCCACCATATACAGATGGGAAAAGCGAACCCAAACAACTTATCCAAAATGAAGTAATTACTAAGTAGCAGCAGAATCAATATTAAGCTGAAGTCACCTCTTTCAAACTGTGCTAATTTCACTCTTCCATAGTCTCTCTGATTTTGAGAGTTTAGTTATTTGATTGACTTAAATTGTAAGTTAGTAGAAAAGGCAGATCTAAGATTCTCTTCTGCTTATCCTTTGAAAAATAACTATTTAAGGAATGATTTAGTGCTTTTGATTACATCACTCTTTTCAAGATCAGAAACACAAAACCAAATCAAAATCCCCAACTTAAAATGAAAACCTCCATAGAGCATCATACTATTTACTGCTTTCCCCAAATTGTGACTCTGATCATAATTTTTCAAAACAGCTGGCCTGGACTCATCAAAATTGCATGACTAAAGACTACAAAAGGAGTGACTACTTTGGATTAATGGAGACAAAGACACATGGCATCTTAAATGCCATGTACGTCTGTACCCTGGATCAGGTAGGAAAAAAAACATTGTTGGGACAATTGCAGAAATTTGAATAGGGACTTTACATTTGATATTATTGTAGTGAGGTAAAATTTCCTGAGAGTGATGATGGAAAGTAGGAGAATGCCCTTAAAGGCTAGATGCTGAAGTATATCGAGGTGAAGCTCCGTGATGTCTACAAATTACTTACAAATGGTTCAGTGAAAATTATATAAATATGTCCATGTATACAGACACACACAAGTTTGTGTGTGTGTGTGTATGTGCATGTGTGTGTGCATGGAGAGAGAGAAAGCAAATGTGGCAAAAAGGTAGCACATGAGTCCAGGTAAAGGATGATATATGGATATTCTTTGTATTATTCTTTCAACTTTTCTGTTGGTCTGAAATCTCAACACAAGGAGTATGGCAAAAATAGAAACATAACCACAATAAGTTTTTTTTTTAATAAACTGTTAAATTGATTTTATAGTAATTTTGTATAAATTATCAATAATACTTGGAAATTTGATGAAGATGCTACATAGTGTTGGATTTCTGTACAAATGGGCAAAACTTTATGCGTTAGGATAGTCTTACTTTATATTGTTATTTATAGCATGAATATTAAGCTTTTACTTTAGTAGTAAAAAATAAGTAAGAATATGAGAAGAGGAATGAGAGAAAAAAGAAAAAGAAGGAAAAGCATATTTCTGTGTTTTCATTTATTAGTTCTATATCTAGGTAAATTTCAGCCATTTTTCAAGAATCATCTCCAATACCACTTACTACAAAAGGCCATAAATAAAGGCCCGTATCTTCCTGCCTTTCCCTCTTTCTTTCTACCTTTGGGATTCTCTGTCATCTCATGATATAGTCCCTATGACATTGGGCATAAAGTGAAGTGGTTAAAAATTCTATCTCCAGCTACTGTTGCTGAGGAAACTTTGAATGATATAACCAGACATTTCTGGCTAAATTCTGGCGGTATTAGATTACACCTCCTCTTCTAGCAATCCCACAGCATCATTCACCTCTGTTCACATGCCTGGAAGTTTTTGTTTTGTAACTGAGAAATGAAAAAAAAAAAAAAAGAAAGGTCCAGAAAAAAAATAGGGAGAATGGGTAGAAGGCTCTGTTATTTATTCCCTCTTCAGCCCTCTGGTCAGAGCTTGATAAGTATTAAGTCCCAAAATCCATAAGTTTTCAAATGTTTTCAAAAAAAAAAAAAAAATTTGAGTCTCCAGAAACAAGAAGGGATAAGCTGAGGAGGTGATTGGCACAGAAGGGGAAGAAGGACCTCCCTTGTACCTCTGAATGGAATCTAGAACCCCGTTGGCATCATGAAAAAGAAAGAGAGGGAACATCGAGAAACAGAACTGTGACCTGAACACTGGCATTGGCATAACTGATGAGGCTTTTCCGAGTAACTTTACAGGTAAAGGACAGGGACTAATGGAAATCAGAGCAAAAAAGAAAGAAGAGGAAAGACGTGACTACATGACTGCAGCTAACAGAGTGATCTGTGGGCACATGTAAGGGGCTCCTTTGGGGCCTCCTCTGCAGAGGTCCTGCTTTCATTTGGGTGTAGGCTAGCTATAGAACAAACCTTTGTGTGACAGTGATGTCTCGCCGCAAGAACCAGGATCCCGTACAATGGCTGGGTTTTATTTTTAACTCAAGTTCCCAATGGGAATTTGCTTTTCCCACTGACATAAGTCCTCCTATCACCAGAGAATTAAGAGAACAATGAACCTGCTGGGAAAATGTCTCCATCTGAGAGCAGAAACACACAGAAAATTCTAAAAAGGTGGGGAGGCCAGAGAGCTGCAGCCTGCACAGAATTATTATTAACAAATTTAGCAAGCAGTCACTATTCAGCAGAATCTATTAAAAGGAAGAATATCCTCCAACATCACTGATAAAGCCTCCTTAAATAAAGACGGTACTTAGAGCAGTTGCAAAGTCAAAAAGAAACGACCTCCTGGGGTTACAAAGAAAGGTCTCAAAGCACGAGGCTGACATCCCAGAAACGACAGAAACATGGAACACACCAGAACAAAACCCAGAAGCTAGAAAAGGAACTCTTCCTTGAAAAGCATTACAACATGTAACCTAGGGGTTAAGAAAAGAGCCTCGACAACCAGCCTGCCTGGCTTTGAACTCTCGCTGTGCCATTGATCATCTGTGTGGCCTCAGAGAAAATATTTATGCTTTCAGTGCCTCAGTTTCCCCCTCTGAACAATGGATATAATAATAGACTCTGCCTCGTGGTTTGCTGTGAGAATTAAGTTAGTTAATTTTTCTAAACAGTGCCTGTTCGGAAACAAGTGATAGCTTTTATTAGATATTAAATATTGTTGGTGACAAGTAACGAGGCATTGAATATTTTCAAACATCACCTATTTCTGGAAGAGCGGGGGAGCCTTAAATAATCTTGGCAGAACCTATTAAATGTCTACAGTGTGTGGCAATACATGGAAACTACCATGGAGAAGGGGAATGCTATGACAGTTTCTGATGATCCCCTTCTCTAACAATGTCCAGACCTCCATTCAGATCTTTGCAAGCTTGGGATGTACCTGAGGCAAGGGTCAGATGCATTTTGGTGCAAATGAGTTAGGCTCTGTCTCATTTGCCCTTCCTTACTTTCTACCGTATTTGACTTTGCTTTCAGTACATAAATTAAGTAGATCTAATATCCCAATCTTCAGGAAAGATAGAAAATTAGCAGAGTGAGATTTTGAATATTTGCTAAGTAGAATTAGATACATGCTGATTGAGTTTAATAAAAGGTGAGATATCCTACTGTTCCAGTTATCTCTAGCTGCACAGCAAACCAAAAAAAAAAAAAAAAAAAAACCCTAGTGGTGTAGAATAACATCAATCAGTTATTAGTATTATCTTCCACAGTTCTGAATATGGGCTCCGCAAAGTCGTTTTCCATCATGTGGTGACTGTCATATAGTGGTGAGGCTGAATTCATCTAGATGACTTTCTCACTCACCTGTTTGGTGACTGATGCTGGCGGTTGCTGTAACTTCAGCTGGAACCATCTATCTGAACACCTACACACGGCCCCTCCCACCATGGAGGCTGGATCCCAAGAGCAAGTCTCAAGAGACTGAGAACCAGGTGGACACTATATATTTTTTTTTTTTGGTCTAGCCCCAGAAGTTAGTTACTTTCCTCTCATTTTACAAAATCCAACCCCTTTTAGATTAAGGAAAATAGACTCCATAAGATCACTGCAGGAAACTTTTAAACGGATGGAATTTTAATGTAGCAACAATAACATGGGAAAATAAAGAACTACCAAGACATCTAAGAAAAACAGGAAATTTGGGATCTTTAGAAAAATAAAAGGGTTTACACAATGTGTGTGTATGTGTGCACTCGTGCACACAACTATCAGTGGCGTTATGCATAAACTCAGGCTGATTATTGTAATCACTCTACAGCTTCATGAAAGAGCACATTTTGGCCAGATTATCCTTCCTTTACTCTGTATTAAGTGAGAAAGGATGAATTAAGCCAAGGCAAATAAAGTTTTGAAGAATATATCATTTCTGTAAATGGAAAATATATATGCTTCTGGAACTTCTGGAAGACAGTGACAGGAGAAGCATCAAGAAACCCTTGTAAAGTTTTAATGAAATTGAATCAATTTTCCAAGCAAGAGCAAGAAGGAAAAAAATAGGAAAATGCCAAATTTTGATAGGAATATATATATAATCCTGCTAATTTAAGGAAAACATTTATGAATCAGTTCTTTTCTGACTGAAATAAGTCATTGGTCTACTGGGTGTGGGGAGGGTGGTCTGGAGAACTTATTCAATAGCATACCTAGAAGCTGGCCCCAGAACTTGCTAAAAACTTGCTATGTAGGTACTCTGTTAGGTTTGTCACATAACAGCCCAGCTCCAGGTCTGGGAGACAGCAGCCAGGGCAAGTATGATGAAGTTAATATAAATTCTCAAAAACTAACTCTCTTCCTCAAACAATTAGAATAGAATGCTTTGTGTTCAAACACCTACGTGGGCCTTTAAAAAAATGTAGCAATGCAAGAGAAATGCAGCCAAGTGCTGAGAAGAAAACCCTTCCCACCCAAATATGCTGACGTTTAGGAAAGGCAGAAAATACCTGCTTTAGATACAAACAAGACTAAAAATAGTTACTGTAATAAATAAGAGGAGAACAAAGCAATAAGAAGACGGTGAAACTAAATTGCAATAACAGAAGTAAAATCAGTGTTGAAAGCAGTAAATAACCTGAGATTCTGAACATCAAAAGGAGACTGAAGAGGCTAAAATGAATGATGAATGAGTACATTCAGAAGGCAGATGATATTAGTACAGATTGAGAAAGATGAGAGTTGATCTACAAGTAACAAGTATTCTTCCCAGAAAGGAAGCAATGATGAAAATCTAAGAGAGAAAACTCCCAATTTGAGAAAAAACCCTCAAATTGGAAATTGAGAGGACTCACAGTATTTGAGAAAAATAACTGAATAGAGATTAACTCCAACATATGATCTAATGAAAATTTACATTTTGAGAATGAAGAATACATCCTGAAATCTTACATCCATAATAAAAGAAAAAGACACCATATTTTCACTTCAGTAATAAAATGATACCAAAGAAAATGCTCCCATGAAGTTTAGAGAAAAAATAGTCATGCTACATGGATTACATACCCAGCCAAGGTGATAATTTCAGATGTGAATAAAAAGACAATTTCAGATATGCTACCCAGGTTATTTATTTTATTTAAAATGGCTTATGCATTTTTATCAAAGTAAGAAGAACTGAATTTAGAAGTCACTGAAGATTGGGAAGTTTTAATAGCAAAAAGATGGTAGTAAGCATTAAAAACAAATATAGATAAATTATATGGAAAAGTTAAAATTATACACTAAAAACTGAAGCTCATAAATAGTATCATGCCTATAATAAAGTATGTAAAATTTTAATAACTATTAAAATTAATTATGTAAAAAATTAACGTGATCTGTGTCCCAAGATTAAATAGTAATCTGAAATTAAAATATAGCACTACATTCCTAACATTTCATTAAGTAGAGTACAAACTAACATTTTAATAATTAGGTTACTATAGATTTATGATAATTTAGACCAAATGTTTATCTTCCAAACCACAAAAGAAATAAAAGTAGATAAAGCATTTTCTAGCCAGAGAAGTACTAAGTACTAAGTAAATTTTAAATGAAAACAATAAAATAAATCATACTATAAATTGACAAAAATAAGACACTGTCTGGATAAGTCAGGTTGGCTTTAAAACAGCATCCAATAACTTGCTATAAACAGAGGGACACTCAGAACAGAACGATACAGAAAGGCTTTGAATTAACAGATGAATAAATTTGTCCGAGCAAACATGAACATATAGTAATCAAGGTAGAATTAAAAGCAATAAAGCTTAAACCAGGATAAAAGTGCTGTTTTATATTGATAAAGTCAGTTGAGCTTTTAATCAAGGGGAAATAAACAGAAATACAGCAGAATTTTAAGATACTACCAGCTCATGAGAAGTCATACAAGTAAAATATATGTAATATTAGGATATTTAAATAATGGAGTATTATCAAGTTGTTTACCTTACAGAGAATACTCTTTTTTGAATATTTGGAAATACTCTTGTATCACCTACAAATAATAATTATATAAGATACCATAAAATATATTTTAAAATGTATCCTCAGATAATTTATTTGACAAATTCTCATATCACATTTAATAAAGATGGAGGTTAGTAATGTATAAAAAAAATATCAAAGAAGAAAGAATTTTTTTTAAGCACTGAACACTCATGAGTAATGTCTAGGAGATGATGCAAGAACATTATTTAGAAAATAATCAAAAGGAGTATTACATTACAAACCAGTGTTATTGTTGACTATAGTAACAAACAAATATATGTCCTCAAATATTTTATTATAAAAATAAAGAAATTACAAAAAGGACAGTCAACCTGAGAAAATATGAAAAAGGAAGTAATAAAAGATAAAAAGAGAAATAAATTAATCCAGGAACTGAGGGGAGAACTAACATAATAAAGTTATAGTAAAACTAACGTGAAAGAAAACCAGGAGTTAATAAAAATCTGAATATAAAAGGAGAAGAAATGAAGAGTACAAAGGATGATTTTAAATGTATAAGCAAATACTAATATAAAAATCTGTCATAAAAGAGATAGAAGAATCTCCTATTGAATAAGTACATATGGAAAATATAAAACAAAATAAATATTCACAATATCCAGGGACTATATTAGTTAATATTCAAACATCCATATGAAGTGAATCAGGAAAATAATTTATAGGCTAATAAGAAAAAAATCATACTTATGTAAATGAAAAAAATCCATTCATAAGAGTCAAGATCCATGCCTAATAATAGTACTATTAAAAATTGGGATAGAAGGGTATTTTTCTCAATATCAAACATCTTTATTCAAAACAAATAATTAACATTATATATGATTTAACAATAGCGTTATTCCTAATATAAAAAGAAACAGAGCAGATATGTTCTCTCTATATCATTTATAAGTAATATTGCTTTGATGATCTGATTAACAGGCCTTGATGCAAAATTGAAAAGCATAAATTATTGAAAGGAAGAAATACAGTTATATGTAATCATCTGCATATGGTTGACTGCATCTCTAGAAAACCCAAAGGAAGTAACTAAAATCTATTATAATTAAATAACTAGGCAAGGTGACAGGACAGGGCTTTCCAAATTTAAAAAAATCTCCAATACATTTCTGCTTTAAATCTTCTCCTTTAAACATGGCCTGCACATTTAAATATGCATAAATATGGGGAGGCCATGATATATTGCTGCTTGGGGCCCATACAAAATTTAGGAAACTCTATTAGTTTCCTAGAGCTGCCATAACAAATTACCATAAACTTGGTGACTTAACACAACAGAAATGTATTCTCTCCCGGTTCTGGGGGCTAGAAGTCTGAAGCAGGACCATGCTCCCCGGCAAGTCTCTAGGGAAGAAACTTTCCTTCCTCCTCTAGCTTCTGGTGGTTGCCAGTCATCCCTGGCATTCATTGGCTTTTAGCTGCATCACTCCAATTTCTGCCTTCATCTTCACACGGCTTTCCTCCCTCTTTGTGTATCTATATCTCTGTACCTCTCCTTATAAGGGTCCCTGTCATTTGGGTTTAAGGCCTATCCCAATCCAGTATGATCTCATCTCAGCTTGATTACATCTGCAAAGACCCTATTTCCAAATAAGGTCACATTCACAGGTTTTGGGTGAATACAAATTTGGGGGAACAGTATTCAAGCCAGTACAGAAAGCATCACTTTCTGTGATACTGGTGGCAGTCAAAAAGGAATAAATTTCCAGTTATAAGACAAAATAATTCCTGGGGATGTAATATACAGTATGGTGAGTATAGTTAACAATATTGTATTGCATATTTGAAAGTTGCTGAGAGTAGATCTTAAAAGTTCTCATCATAAGAAAAAAAAATTTTTGCAACCGTGTGGTAATAGATGTTAACTAAACTTATTGTGGTAGTTATTTCACAATATATACATATATCAAATCATTAATTTGTACACCTAAAACTAATACAATGTCAATCATATCTCAATTAAAAAGAAGAAAACGTCCCTAGTCTGTTTTAAGTCCACCTATTTTCATGTATGTCAATCAAATCTCTTGGCTTTGAAACTTGCTCTCAGTTTCTATCTAAGCTCAACTTTCCATAAAGGTCACTTGTGTTTGTATTATTTACAATAGCCTGGACTTTGACTATCTAGATGGAAGTCCCCACATTTGTATATCAGGGCAAGAAAAATACAACTTTAAGAAAGAGACAAATGTCTTACTTTTTTTTGTTTGTTTGTTTTTTTTACTAGTGGGTCTTAACCTTCACTGTGCATCAGAACTACCTGGTGAAATTTTAAGAACACAGTTGCCTGGGTTCTCACTCTGCCCACTCAGACTCTGATTCCATCAGATGGAAGTGGGGTCTAAGCATTTTCAAGAGCTCCCCACCCCATATGATTCTAATGTACAGGTGAGGTTGAAAGCCACTACCTTATACCTTTAACTGTGCCTCCAGTACACAATGAACAGAATGATCATTTAGAAAATGTGGTCAATGTAGATTCATAACAGTCTCAGAATACATAAACTTAGTCCATATAATTAGCATATAAAAATACATTTAATGAGTATATAAAAAGTACTAATAATTATCCTTTGTTATATACATATATAGTATACATTATAACATATACATTATATATGTAGTATATAAAATGTATAAACACATATACACATATATATTAGATTGATGGCCTCAAATTGCTGATCATCTGTTCTCAATGGAAGTTCACTATAACTAAGATACTAAATAATCAGCTAAGGTTATAGGGTAGCATTTAACCAATTGTTGATCTGTGACACACTATATGGATTGCTGGTATTGAGGAAAGGTGGAAATCAATGGTGGCTTCAGTCCTAGGGAAGGTGTTTAGCATTAAGATGGACTGTAAGAGGGTAAGGAAGGCAAAACATAGTCATATTAATATGGCTAAATAGTCAAATCTTTTATTTGCAGAATAAAAAATTAAGTATTTATAGCTAAAAACATTGATAAAATAGGAAAGAGTCCCTGCCCTCTAGGAACTCAGTTTAGTGAAGGAAGCAGTCATGTAAAACAAAACAAAAATTAAAATGCAATGTATTATATAAAAGTAACATTCAGAATATACTAAAATTTAAAATGTGCATACTCTCCAAACTAGAAAACCCATTTAGGGAACTCTAATGAAGTACAGTTCTACGTAAGGATATTTGTACAAGAATATTTATGTGCACATTATTAACAGGGAGGGGAGGGAGGAAAAGAAAAGAAAAGAGAAAAACATAAATCTCCACTAGTAAAAGGCAGATTGAGTAAATTATGGAGCATTCATCTACAGAAAGAATGAGTAATATTCATGAAAATCAAGTTGTAACATAAAGCATATTACATGACCATATTTTGTTAAAAAATAAGAAATATTTTCTTAACTTATTTATATTAGCACGAAGACAGAATAGTTCAAAGCTAGTTGTACTGTGTATACTGCATTACCTTTTTTCAAGTATATATATATATTTTTTGCTTTTGACAAAAAATGTATTACTTCTGTAATTTAAATATTTAATACATTTAAATAAAAACACACACTGTGATAGAAACGTATTCTTACTGAGGTACATACTATGAAAGCAATTATATTTTATGTGGTTATATACTTCTATTTTAAATTGATTGGGACTGTTGTATAGATACCAATAGAATCATAAACTATTTTTAAATCCATATCAGCTGAGATAGAGAGGAGATAATAAAAATATAAAACACCATTTTCAAGGGAATTTGCATATGAGAGGAGATGGAAACTAGATTCAACATATTTTATTTTGTAAATCGGTGATTTTCACCCAAGATTGAAATCATATGGGTCTCACTATTCTTTCTTCCAAAATATAATGTTTTACCTGTCCATCTTTTTCATCATGACTAAACCATTCAATTTACTGTTGGTGTGTGTGATCAAAGTGCACTGATAGTCAAACACGTGAGTGATTTATAAAAAGCCATCAGAGATTTATACACATATTCTAAGAATGGCCCTTGTTCCAGAAGCTTCAGCCCCTTCTCAGTCCTGAGAGGCAGCAGTGAGCCAAAGAGATTCACCGGAGAGCCTTAAGCTGAGAAAGAAGCAGGAAGAAAAACCTCCAATAATTGCTCCATGACACAGTTAATTATTTTTTCAGAGGTTTTGCCCCTCAATGAATGCTTAAGTGCATGACAATTAGTATCTCACCAGCATCCTTCAAGGCATGGCCATGTTATGACAGAATTTCAGTAACAAAAGAGTCCACTGTTCAGATTCGATGGAGAAGTCAAAAGTTTTACAGACAAGCAAAAGCTAAGAGAATTCAGCACCACCAAACCAGCATTACAACAAATCCTAAATGAACTTCTCTAGGTGAAAAAGAAAAGGCCACATCTAGAATCAAGAAAGTTATGAATGGGAAAGCTCACTGGTAAAGGCAAACATAAAGTAAAGGTAGGAAATATTCCACACACAAATATGATATCAAAACTATCAATCATGAAAAGAAGAGAATAATAATGCAGGAAATGCATTTGAAATTAAGAGATCAGAAACTTAAAACAATCTTGTACAGATATAGACTGCTACATCAAAACCTCATGGGAACCACAAACCAAAATCTGTAATAGATACACACACACAAAAGAAAAAGCAATCCAAACACATCACTAAAGACAGACATCAAATCACAAGAGAAGAGAACAAAAGAGGAAGGGAAGAAAAAAGACCTACAAAACAAACCCAAAACAATTAACAAAATGGCAATAAGAATATTCATATCGATAATTACCTTAAATGTAAATGGATTAAATGCTCCAACCAAAGGGCATAGACTGGCTGAATGGATACCAAAACAAGCCCCATATATATGCTGTCTACAAGAGACCCACTTCAGATGTAGGGACACATACAGACTGAAAGTGAGGGGATGGAAAAAGGTATTCCATGCAAATGGGAATCGAAAGAAAGCTGGAGTGGCAATACTCACATCAGACAAAATAGACTTTAAAATAAAGAATGTTACAAGAGACAAAGAAGGACACTACATAATGATCAAGGGATCAATCTAAGAAGAAGATATAACAATTGTAAATATCTATGCACCCAACATAGGAGCACCTCAATATATAAGGCAAATGCTAACAGCCATAAAAGGAGAAATTGAAAGTAACATGATAATAGTGGGGAACTTTAACACCCCACTTTCATCAACGGACCGATCATCCAGACAGAAAATTAATAAGGAAACAGGCCTTAAATGAAACCTTAGACCAAATGGACTTAATTGATATTTTTTTTGCATAAATAAAATTTTATTAGAACACAGCCACATCCCTCCGTTTGTGTTGTCTGTGTCTGCTCTCTGCTACAACAGGCTGACCCCAAAGCTGGAAATAATATTTATAGAACATTCCATCTGAAAGCAGCAGAATACACTTTCTTCTCAAGTGCACATGGAACATTCTGTAGGATAGATCACATCTTGGGTCACAAATCAAGCCTCAGTAAATTTAAGAAAATTGAAATCATATCAAGCATCTTTTCCAACCACAATGGTGTGAGATTAGAAACCAATTACAAGAAAAAAAACTGTAAAAAACACAAACACGTGGAGACTAAACAATGTGTTACTAAACAACCAATGGATCACTGAAGAAATCAAAGACCAAATCAAAAAATACCTAGGGACAAATGACAACAAAAACACGATGGTCCAAAACCTATGGGATACAGAAAAAGCAGTTCTAAGAGGAACGTTTATAGCAATACAACCTTATCTCAGGAAACAAGAAAAATCTCACATAAACAACCTAACCTTATACCTAAGGCAACTAGAGAAAGAGGAACAAAGAAAACCCAAAGTTAGTAGAAGGAAAGAAATCATAAAGATCAGAGCAGAAATAAATGAAATACAGATGAAGAAAACAATAGCAAAGATCAATGAAACTAAAAGCTGGTTCTTTGAGAAGATAAACAAAATTGACAAACATTTAGCCAGACTCATCAAGAAAAAAAGGGAGAGGACTCAAATCAATAAAATTAGACATGAAAAAGGAGAAGTTACAACAGACACCACAGAAATACAAAGGATCATAAGAGACTTCTACAAACAACTACATGCCAATAAAATGGGCAACCTAGAAGAAATGGACAATTTCCTAGAAAGGTACAATCTCCCAAGACTGAACTGGGAAGAAATAGAAAATATGAACAGTCCAATCACAAGTACTGAAATTGAAACTGTGATTTAAAAACTCCCAACAAACAGAAGTCCAGGACCAGATGGCTTTACAGGCAAATTCAATTAAACGTTTAGAGAAGAGCTAACACCTATCCTTCTGAAACTCTTCCAAAAAACGGCAGGGGAAGAAACACTACTCTCAAGCTCATTCTATGAGGCCACCATCACCCTGATACCAAAACCAGAAAAAGATACCACAGAAAAAGAAAATTACAGGCCAATATCACTGATAAACATAGACACAAAAATCCTCAACAAAATACTCAGCAAACTGAATCCAACAATACATTAAAAAGGATCATACAGTATGATCAAGTGGGATTTATCCCAGGGATGCAAGGATTCTTCAATATCCGCAAACCAATCAGTGTGATACGCCACATTAACAAACTGAAGAATAAAAACCATATGATTATCTCAATAGGTGCAGAAAATGCTTCTGACAAAATTCAACACCCATTTCTGATAAAAACTCTCTAGAAAGTGGGCATAGAGGGAACATACCTCAACATAATAAAGGTCATATATGACAAACATACAGCTAACATCATACTCAACAAGGAAAAGCTGAAAGTACTAAAATACTTTCAGTATTTCCTCTAAGATCAGGAACAAGACAAGGATGTCCACTCTCTCCACTTTTATTCTATAAATGTAGTTTTGGAAGTTCTAGCCACAGCAATCAGAGAAGAAAAAGAAATAAAACGAATCCAAATTGGAAAAGAAGTAAAACTGTCACTGTTTGCAGATGACATGATACTATACATAGAAAACCCTAAAGATGCCACCAGAAAACCACTAGAGCTAATCAATGAATTTGATAAAGTTGTAGGATACAGAATTAATGCACAGAAATCTCTTGCATTCCTATACACTAACAGTGAAAGATCAGAAAGAGAAATTAAGGAAACAAACCCATTTACCATTGCAATAAAAAGAATAAAATACCTAGGAATAAACCTAACTAAGGAGGCCAAAAAACTGTCCTCTGAAAACTATAAGACACTGATGAAAGAAATCAAAGAAGCCATAAACAGGTGGAAAGATATACCATGTCCTTGGATTGGAAAACTCAATATTGTCAAAATGACTATACTACCCAAGGCAATCTACAGATTCAATGAAATCTCTACCAAATTACCAATGGCATTTTCCACAGAACTAGAACAAAAAAAAATTTTAAATTGTTATGGAGAAACAAAAAACTCCGAATAGCCAGAACAATTTTGAGAAAGAAAAATGGAGCTGGAGGAATTAGGCTCCCTGACTTCAGACTATACTACAAAGCTACAGTAATCAAGACAGTATGGTACTGGCACAAAAACAAAAATATAGATCAATGGAACAGGATAGAAAGCCCAAAGATAAACCCACGCACCTATGGTCACCTAATCTATGACAAAGGAGGCAAGAATATACAATGGAGAAAAGACAGCCTCTTCAATAAGTGGTGCTGGGAAAGCTGGACAGCTACATGTAAAAGAATGAAATTAGAACATTCTTTAACACCATACACAAAAATAAACTCAAAATGGATCAAAAACCTAAATGTAAGGCTGCACACTATGAAACTCTGAGAGGAAAACATAGGCAGAACACTCTTTGACATAAATGGCAGCAATATCTTTTTTGATTCACCTCCTAGAGAAATGAAAATAAAAACAAAAATAAACAAGTGGGACCTAATTATACTCAAACATCTGCAAAGGAAACCATAAACAAAACGAAAAGACAACCCACAGAATGGGAGAAAATATTTGTAAACAAAGTGACTGACAAGGGATTACTCTCCAAAATATACAAATAGCTCATGCAGCTCTATGTCAAAAAACCCAAGCAACCCAATCAAAAAATGGGCAGAAGATCCAGACAGACATTTCTCCAAAAAGTACATATAACTGACCTAAAAGCACATGAACAGATGCTCAGCATCACTAATTATCAGAGAAATGCAAGTCAAAACTACAATGAAGTATCAACTCACACTGGTCAGAATGGCCATCATCAAAAAGTCCACAAATAATAAACGCTGGAGAGGGTGTGAAGAACAGGGGACCCTCCTACACTGTTGGTGGGAATGCAAATTGGAAAAACTACTATGGAGAACAGTATGGAGGTTCCTTAAAAAACTAAAAATAGAACTACCATATGATCCAGCAATCCCACTCCTGGGCATATATCCAGAGAAAACCATAATCTGAAAAGATACATGCACCCCAACGTTCATTGCAGCACTATTTACAATAGCCAAGACGAGGAAGCAATCTAACTGTCCACTGACAGAAGAATGGATAAAGAAGATATGGTACATACATACAATGGAATATTACTCAGCCATAAAAAAGAATGAAATAATGCCATTTGCAGCAACAGGGATGGACCTAGAGATTATCATACTAAATGAAGTAAGTCAGACAGAGAAAGAAAAATATGATATCACTCAAATGTGGAATCTAATTTAAAAAATGATACAAATGAACTTATTTACAAACAGAAACAGACTTACAGTTATTGAAAACAAACCTATAGTTACTAAAGAGGAAACATGGAGGGGGAGGGATAAATCAGGAGCTTGGGATGAACACACACACACACACTACTATATATAAGATAGATATCCAACAAGGGCATACTGTTTAGCAGGGGTCCCCAACCCCCGGGCCGTGGACCGGTACTGGGCCACCGCCTGTTAGGAACAGGGCCGCACAGCAGGAGGCGAGCGAACGAAGCTTCATCTGCTGCTCCCCATCGCTCCCATTACCACCTGAACCATCCCCTCCACCCTCTGTCCATGGAACAATTGTCTTCCACGAAACCGGTCCCTGGTATCAAACAGGTTGAGGACCACTGCTGTATAGCACAGGGAACTCTACTCAACATTCTGTGATAACCTATAAGAGAAAAGAATCTAAAAAAGAATGAATATACGTATAACTGAATCACTTTACTGTACACCTGAAACTAACACAACATTGTAAATCAACTATACTCTAATAAAATTAAATTTAAAAAAAAAGAATCCATTGTTGCTTCCATAAAACAGCTTTATATTTCATAAAACTTTGGAAGCTGGTCATTTAGTGTTAAATTTCTAACATCAATTCTTTATTAATATGGGAAATATAAGTTCATCAATATAAAATTATTTCCCATGCATTATCATAATAATCATACAATTTTAAATGGAAATACATGAACAGAACACTCCCAAGTTTTTGGACTTTCACAGGCTGATTTCTGTTGTTTATTGTTGTTTATATCACTGTTGCATGCTTCCTACTGGATCAGTTCTTAAAAATCAGAAGTCAGTTAGAAGTCCTGAAATTAGAACTAAGTTATATGAACATGTATTACTACAAGGTAGTCGCCTTCTGAGAAATTCCAGCCAGTAAGCGGAACAGAATATTTCCAGGGAAATGAGAAACTTGAATAAATACGGGGTTGGCTTTCAAGTTGAAAGTGACACCAACTTCATGCGTTTAGTTTTTGTTCTCCAAGATCATGAACTTATGGTAAAACCAAGGACTAGTTTTAGAGCAACACTGAGCCTATATATGAATTTGGGTGAAAACTGTGCAAAGGTGGAGGTGGGTGGTTTCTGCTGAATTACGCCGTGTTTGCAAGATGGGATAAAAATCCCTATTTTGGAACCCATTTCAACAGGTTTGCATCCATGAGGGTTAAATCAAATTAAAAAATCTACTCAAATTCACTTCAGGTGAGGCTGTCAGATTTCACACAGTTTTCACTGCCAATGGCAAGCATATCTCAGAGCAGACCATAAAGTTAGTATTTTTCAGAGTTGAAGCTTACTCTTAAAAGAAATTTAACGTTGGAACAAAAAATCAAACACCAATGTCCAAAACCAGAGCAAATATATGTTTCACATATAGAATACATTGATTAATTATAATCGAAGGCAATAAAATAACAAAAGTTTATATTGCTTTTTCTAGTAATACTGAGGAACAGCCCAGGACTTTCCAAGTATATTTATCATGTTATGAATCACACAACAAAGTTATGAAATAGCTATGATTCTATCTTATAGTTAAAACCAAAAAAATCATCAGTCAACGGGTACAAAATTTCAGTTATACAAAATGAATAAGTCCTGGAAACCTACTATACAGCACAGCGCCTATGCTTAATAGTACTGTATTGAATACTTAAACATTTGCTATGAGGGTAGATCTTATGTTAAACGTTATCACAAAAATATTCATAATAATAAATAGGAGGAAATTTTTGGGCACAATGGACATATTTATGGCATAGATTGTGATGATGGTTTCATGGGTATATACTTATCTCCAAACTCATCAAGTTGTATACATTAAATATATACAGTTTTTTGAATGTCATTCATGTCCCAATAAAACAGTTAAAAAAAAAAATAAAGCAGGAAAACCTCAGGTACCTTCGTAAGAAATACAGCAAAGCTGGGTTGTAAAACATGGAACCACAACTTGAGATCCTGTTTCTTTTAACTTTTAACTTTTTATAAGTCTATGATTCTACTCCTTTTACTAAAAGAAACAGAATTATGAAAACACCAGCCCAGGCCAAGTATACATGCTTTTGATCCACTTTAAATGAGGTAGCCTCTGGATGGGACACAGAGCCAATAGATAAGAAGAGACTGAACATTAAAAATTCAGTTAAAATATTGCATAAAAAGTTAGGAGCAAATACCCACAGGGAGGGACTGTTCAGAAGAGAAAAATTCAGTTTTGGAAGAGATGGGCTATACTGCTTTGTGTAAAATTTGATGGTTTTCTTAAATTAAATATATGGCCCTCTCAGATTAAAAGAAAAAATTAAAAGAATAGAATAGGTTAAGGCCACATTCAAATAAAAATCCAAGTTATTATCTTATATCTATTTTTATTTAAAATTAATATGCCAACCTCCCCCCATAAAGCAAAAAGTAAATGTGTGTAATGTTCCATTTTTCCACATGATAAAACTGCATTGCATTATGTCACCAACTGGATATTGCTTTACTGAGAAGTAATCTGGAGCTTAAAAAGAAAAAGTAGACTTTAAAGGTCTTAACATTTGCAGATATACTGCTTAATTGCTCAGTTAAATTAAATCTTTGAAATCCAATATTTTTTAAGGTTTAAGAAAAATAAAATAGATGCCTATTAACAAAATTCCCACATAGATTTAACCACTAATGTTTACTAATCAGGAATAGAAAATCTCTTGAAATAATAGACTTGTAAGCTTTCATCTCAGAGGAGACATATGAACACTTAAAATGGAATGATCTTTCAGATGAGAAAGATTATGGTAACATTTTTTCCCCAATTCCCTTATAAATGAATCCAATACATTACTCATAGTACATTTTAATGGAAACGCATTCCAGAAAAAGTACATAATATTGCTTTTCTGCAAATACTGTAGAATATATAAAACTTAACATTCTTATTGTCCATTTGGGTCAATTCTAGTTTTACAAATAAAATATGAGCTCTTCATAAAAATGAGAAAAATAATGGAAGAGTGAAAATAACTTATGCAATAAACTGAAGTTGAAAAATGAGAAGGACTAAAACAGTATTTACTCCCCTGTTATTTAATATAATGTTAAAGTATATAAGTTTCTTTGGAAAATGCATGTGGAATCATTTCATTTAAGGTGGAAGTGATCATGGTTATTTGTCTAGGGACTTCTGCATGAAGAGACAGGAGTCGTCAGCAGAGCTGTATTCAAATATTTGAGAAACTGCCTGTGCAAGAGGAATTAGGCATTTCACAGAGCTCTAAGAAAATGGTATTCAAACTTTAATGTACATAAGGATACTCATAAAGATTAAAGTTCCTATTTCTGGATTCTATACCTGGAGAATCTGTTTCCAAAGATAAAAAGAATTCCCAGGAATTCTCATTTTCCAAAGTACCAGAAATGATTGTGATGAATATGGTTGATAAATTATATTCTAGAAAATCAGTGGATAGAAGCTGTAGGATTACTTCCATATATGAAAAACAAAATATTAACTAATCTGCTCCCCATCAGAAATAAAACTAGCCAACAAAACATTTTTTTTCTCTCAAGATTAAGACCATATCCATCTGGTCACCTGTCTTCTCAATTAATAGAATCTTCAATGGTTCCCAGAAAGTTGAGACCTGGTAAAATATACATCCTATCACTCATATTTTCCAAACTCTAAAGTTTTAAAGCACTTTTGAACCAGCCTTTTCTGGCTGGGAATTTACCGTCTTTTGCACTTGAATTCTCCCTTGCATTTACTTTACCATTCTCAGTACAATGTTTTGCGGGGTTTTTTTGCTATTTTTTTAAGGCCTATTGGTGTGAAGGAAATTTCCTATTTTATTCATGTACTGAGAGAGTAGGTAAATCATAGGTCTCCTTTCACAGCTTGCTTGAGAACTAACCCCAGAGATCCATTCATAAGATCATGGACATTCATCCCTAACCATCTTTCATAAACTGCCCTTGACCTCCATGTGTTAATGGTCCAATAGTCCATTCTCAGTCATCATCCTACTTGACCAGCAGCAGTGTTCGACACAGTTGGTCATACATTCTTCCTTGAAACGCTTTTTTCACCTGACTTCTAGAACACCCATTGCCCTGTTTTTTTTTTTTTTAAATTATTTATTTATTTATTTATGGCTGTGTTGGGTCTTCGTTTCTGTGCGCGGGCTTTCTCTAGTTGTGGCAAGCGGGGGCCACTCTTCATCGCGGCGCGCGGGTCTCTCGCTATCGCGGCCTCTCTTGTTGCGGAGCACAGGCTCCAGACGCTCAGGCTCAGTAGTTGTGGCTCACGGGCCCAGTTGCTCCGCGGCATGTGGGATTTTCCCAGACCAGGGCTCGAACCCGTGTCCCCTGCATTGGCAGGCAGATTCTCAACCACTGCGCCACCAGGGAAGCCCCTGCCCTGTTTTTTAAATTGAATTATAATTGACATACAATATTGCATTATTTTCAGGTGTACAACATAGTGATTCAATATTTTTATACATTATGAAATGATCACCATGATAAGTCTTGTTACCATCTGTCACCATACAAAGTTGTTACAATATTATTGAATATATTCTTATGCTGTACATTACATTCCATGACATTTATTTTATAACTGGAAGCTTGTTCCTCTTAATCCCCTGCTCCTATTTTGTCCATCCCTCTACACCCTCCCTCTGGCAACCACCAGTTTGTTCTCTGTATCTACGAGTCTGTTTCTGTTTTGTTTGTTTTTAGATTCCACACATAAGTGATACCATATATTATTTGTCTTTGCCCATTGCCCTGGTTTTACTACAACCTGAACGGCTCCTACTTTCTAGTCTCCCCTGGGGATTCTTTCTCATTTTTTCACACTGCAATGGCTCAGTGCTCTGTCCTTAAGACTTAACTGTTCTCCACATACACCCCTCCCTTGTTGATCACTTGCAGATATCCATCAGCAAAAACTGAATGCTTAATTTGCAAAATATATACACAATTCAAACACTTCTTACCATGTTCACTGCTATCAGCCTTGTCTGGGATCTATCATCTGAATTACTGCAGTAGCCTTCTTACTGGTATTGCTGATTTTACCAGTCACTCCCCTACAGTCCATTCTCAACAAAGCAGGCAGAGATGAGACCATTTTAAAAGACATGTCAGATCATTTCACTCCTCTGCTCAAAACTGTACTCAACTGAAGGACCAAGATTTTACTATGGCCTACAAGGCTCCAATGATCTAGCTTTTCATGAGCTCCTTGACCTCCTCTCCCACTGCTTTCTAACTCACTCGCTCCAATCCAGCCACACTGACCTCCCTGCTGTCTGTCGTCACAAACACTCACACCACAGACCGCTAGCATTTGCTCCGACCTCTGCCTGGAGCATTCTTGCAACGGAGATGCACGTGGCTTACTCCCTCACTTCCTCTAGGTTTTTGTTCAGGTGTCACCTTCTCCATGTGGCCTGTCCTAGCCACCCTAGTCATAACTGCATTCTCCCCTCCTCTGGTTCATTTTCTCTCCATGTTAGTCATCACAATCTGCACAGCCTCCACCAAGTATTTTATTAACTGTTGTATTGCACATCACCCCAAACTAGAATGCAAGTTTCATAAGGGCAGAAATTCCTGCCTGTTTTGGTGCCTACAATATCCTCAGCAACTAGGAGCTCAATAAATATTTGCTGAATAAGGAATATGGAAAACACTGAATTCTGAATTGGTAAAAATCATGGATTAAAATATTTCTACATATCTCTCCAAACTGTGGGATAACTGTGTTTGGTGACGGATTATTGTGGATCAGTTAGTTTTGTGTGTCATAGTAAAGGCTATTTAAGGACATAAGGAATGAGACTATTTTACCTTTAAGATATTATGTTTAAAGACCTTTCCAGTTACCATTTGTACCATCTATGAACACTCATCCTCCCAAACAAACACATTTTGTCAGACACTACTAATCAGCCACCTCCCACTCCTATTACCATGCCATTGTCCCCTTCTTCTGTAGTAGTAGGTGTTTTAGCTGAACATGATCTCTTAGCTAAAGACCCCAGGCCACCGTTCCCAATCTCCTCTCCATTTTGATGTAACCCATGTGACTAAGGTCTGGAAAACAGGATATGGGTGTGCGTGTGTTAGTTAAAAGTAGCCCTTAAATGGGATAGACATACCTGTACATTTCTCTCTCCCATGTTTCACTGGCTGGAGTAAAGATGTGAGGCAAGCCATCTCATCCGTCAACTACTGGCCGAAGATAACGCCTTAGGAGAGCATAGCTGGAAGATGGGAGGACTTAGCCTTGCCAACTCCATTAAGCCACTAAATATGTTACCCTGAACTGTTACAAGAGAGGTAGATGAAATAAATAAACTCTCTCTTGTTTAAGCCAATGTTTTTATTAGAGCAGCCTAGACAAAATTCTAAATAATATATAGCATTTTCATAGATAAAATAATCCTTAAAACTCTAAAAGAAATAAAAATCCCAATAAGAAAGGCAGGGACATTGTGGCAGTGGTTCATTGGCTTATTTAAAGGTGAAGGGTAGAAATCAATGTCTACTAGAATTAGAAACCAAAAGTGTAAATGTGCCTTGAATTAACTATTTACTAAATGTAAGCCACCGTGCTGGCATTGTATGCACATTAAAATTTAAACTTTACAATAACCTCCAAAGGTAGATGTTTATTATGTGCATTTTACAAGTGAAACTGATAGGGCTCAAGATGTTCAGATTTTTTGAAGCAGCACTGCAAGTAAGTGCTAGAGCTAAGAGCCCAATTCTAAGAGCATACCTCAAAATGTACCTTCCCATTCTCTTTTCTCTAGTTTGACAGTTCTGTTCTCTCCCTCCAGAGGTCACTGAGAATTTAAAATTGAAGTAGTTGATTAAACACTTGACAAGTATATCTCTACTCTTCCTGCTCCAAAATGGAGTTCTGCAGAAGTAATATGATTCAAAACCCTAAGCGGTGGATGGAATAACTATCAACTTGAGGCCTAATATTCAACTTGGACTTGGATTTCCAGAGTAAGATATTCAACCAGTCTGGACCTGAACTTGTTGGTCTAGTTCCTGCTGTAAGATAATTCTAATTACTGAGTCTGCCTGAATGAGCTACAAAAGCATTGGCATTAAGTGGAATTTGGTTACCCCAGACAGAATTCCCATTCATTTGAGCAGTCTGGAGTAAAAAGCAAAATCTGAATCCAAAAAACACATACATAGTTCAGATTCAATAATTCTACAGATGTGGTTACAAAGTGGATTTAAAATTTTAATGTCTTCTTTTCCTGGCTAGGAGGAAGGGAAGTTACTAAAGAAGTTTAACAAAGAAAAATAAACTTAGAGTTTCCAGGCACATATATATACACACACACACACATCATATATATACACACACATGCATAACCTAAGAATTCTATGCACCTAAGTAAACTATGATCACCCAGGCTTAAATGCACTCTGACCGAAAACCAGTGTATCACGCGCTCAGAGGCCTTCAGATTTCAGAGACAACTTGACTACTCAGGACACTTATCTCTTGAATCTGGATGGCTTCCACATTGGCAGGAGCTCAGTCTCAGTCTGCTAAGAGTACTAATAAAGTCCGTAAGACTTGACTTTTTATATAGCCATACCAGCCAACACCTTCGCTTGACATCCAACTTAGAGTAGAGCCTGTGGCCTTAACACTTGGCTGTACAAAAGGAAAGAATACTTTTCTCTCTCAACTTTCTTATTCATCATTATGGCCCCTGTGTCATGGCAAGCATCCAGGCCATTTTAAAAAATTGTTGTGCCTGGTTCTTCCTCCCATCTCTCCTCTCCTTTCTCTCCACTTTTCTTCCAAAGTCTGTTAGCATTCTCGATGTCTGTTAGAATTCTCAAAGGTTTTTCATTTCCTCTAGATCACAGTAAACCAAGGAAACATTTGGGGGACAATCTGATGGGATAATCATACAAGAATAGTGAACACAATTTCCTTCCCTTGCTGTAAATGATTAGATTATTTGCATCATCTTCCAAAACCACTTATATATTTATCCAAAGAGTTTAGAAAGTGCAACCTACTGCTTCACTTCTAGCCAATGCTGTGTCTCTGTTCTTTCTATACTGGGCCATCTTCAAGGTACTCATGGTCATCTGTTAGATGTATAGCAGACAAAATTGTAATAAATTAGTTTGTAATTCATTGTGTCAGCTATTATACGTGTTTAGAGCAACCAAAATTTGCTAGGGGAAATTATAAAGATTCTCTGAAAATTGAAAAAGTGTACAAAAAGGTTTCCAGAGTCATTTTCTCTTTCAGGATTTTGTTTCATCTTGCTTTTTATATGCATGTGTGTAGAAAGCGAGAAACAACTCTGCGTGTACCATTAGAAATATTGCCAAAAATGAAAAAAGGTTATAGAGGATGTACAAAATGAATGAAACATTTAATGAGCACTTTCCTCTCATCTCTCAACTTAATACAAGGGTCTTGAGAAATTTAGTACATGTGGCTGGATAGGAGTCTTCCTTTAAAAAAAAATGTACACTTGTGGGAAATGTCAAGACATATCTTAAGAATTCAGGTATGTTACTATAGAGATTCAGTATAGTACACTGGAAAGAGTATCCTGTGTAAGAGTTAAAAAGATAATATATACGAAGTGCCTCGTAGATGGTATACCTTACACGGCATCTATTATTTTTTAATTCTTTTTTAATTGAATAATTGACATACAATATTATATGAATTCAGGTGTACAACATAGTGATTCAATACTTATACACATTACAAAATGATCACCACAATAAGCCTAGTTACCTTCTGTCACCATCTATTATTATACTAGCTCTCTTATTTTTTAAAAGTAGGTACAATCTATTTAGACCTCTGTATTATTTAGCTATAGCTGAGTAATCACCCCCAAACTTAGTGACTTAAAATACCAATCATTTCTTATTTTTCATGAGTCTATGGGCTAGCTGTGCTGTTCTGCTGACCTAAGCTGGGCGCAGCTAATTTCAGCTGGGCTTGTTCATGCATCAGCACTCAGCTCATAGGTTAACTGAAGGCTTAATGCTCTAAGATGGCCTAAGAGACATGACTGAACTCTGCTCCGCCATGGTGGTCTTTCTCATGGCAAAGCAAGGGTTGAAGAGAGTGAGTAGAAACTTGCAAGGCCTCTTGGGGCCTCAATTCAGAACTGGCATGCCACCATTTCCACCACATGCTTTAGCCTAAGGAACTGATAAGGCTGGTCTAGACTCGAGGGACGTGGAAATAGACCTCACTTTTGTATGGAAGAGCTGCAAAATTAAACTCCAAATGGCGTACATACAGCAAAGTGTGGACTATTGGGGTCATTTTTGCAATCAATCTACCAATGCATCTCTGACATCAGACACCAAAAATTGTAATAAAGTTTGTGAAACTTCCATATGCTATTTTACACAGATTGGTTTTTTTTTTAACCAAATGTCAAGATTCCTCAAGCTTGAGAGTTCTAGATAGAAGTCAAAGCAACTTTGCAGTTCAAGTCCATTAAGTTTGCTTTCTTAAGCCTGGTCTTTTTTTTTAAGGAAAAAAAAATGTTTCTGAAAATGTATCACTATAATTTAGCCTTCATATATAATTTACTACATACTTTTTTTTTTTGATGAAAATTCTTTGAAGAGTTTCATTTGTTGGGCTTGGGGGTAGTTATTACCTATACTGGAGCTACTGGTTGCCTAAATGTATCTGACAAACCAAAAATGTGTAGGTTAGAGATGAAACTTTAGAACTTGAACAGGAAGTTCAAAGTATGGCATGGTCTTTTACATGGAAATATGTATGTTATCTTTTATATAACCCTTTACATTCTATTAATCTCATCTTTTAAATGGATGCCCATAAGTCCCCAGTGTCTGGACCCACAAAAGGACATAAGAGCAATGAAAAGTAGATATCCTACCGTTCACTTTATCATGCAAGGAAGACTGAGTCAAGGGACTTCAGAATTCTTCAGGACCATCTGAACTAAATTTATTTATTTTGGCTTCAAATTACTGAGGCAAGGCCACTACATATGGCTGAGTGCAGTGACCTTGCATTGAAGTCTTTCACAACATCTGCCTCTTCAATGTTCACCATATCAGTGAGGAAGGAAAGAAAATCCATATTTTCAACCTCAGGTCTTCTCGGCAGTTGTAAATCTCAAGTGTGATGGCTGTTTCTAGATGTCTGCAGGTTTCTATAGGCAAAGAAATTGACAAGGCAGTGTCACCCTCTGAGCCAGCCAAGAAAGCACATTCTCAGCACTAGAAATCCCACACAATGGTCTTCTGATCTCTTTTCCCAAAATGTCAGTCGAGCAAAAGAGATCTGAGTGTTTCAGCAACATCCATAACACTGATTGTAGGGCCTTGAAACAGGAGATGTATCTCTTTGTAAAAAAAAAAAAATACACTGAATGAATGCATTCATAAGACCAAATCTGTACGTATGCCACATTTTGAATGAAATAATTCTTATCAAATTATTCAAGGCATTTCGTGGGATTCAAAGAGTGAAACTTCTACCCAAAGATCAGTGAAGCATATCAAGACATGACCTATAAGAAGTCAGTATACTTCTGTGAAGTAGAGAAGAACTGTTTATTTTGTTCCTTCATTGACAAGATGATGATTTATGGCCCCAGTTCTCACATCATCAGCAACTTTCATGGAAGGAGAGGAGGCCTATTGCGGGATTGCTGGCCGTATTATTTTTATTACAATGTATCCTGATGTAGAAAAGTCGTAAATCACAATGGTGAGTGAAGCTCTTTTTTTTCACCCAAGTCATGAAGTATAAAAGCTGCCAAGCTCTTTAGGTACTACACACTCACAAAATACCAAGAGTTTTACCCAGACAAAATTTTGCTTGGCAAAGAAACTTTACACCATTTGAAGACCTCTGAATATTCCCAGTGAGATGCACAGAAATAGGAATTCTTCCTTAACGACATTAGCATGCACATAGCAGATGAAAACCAGAAGCTGGCTTCACTCAGAGACAAGAACAATCTCTTTCTGTTGTTGCCAATTCTTCTACGACCTTCCTCTAAGTTATAAAAGAAATGTCACTAACTCTGGAGTTGATGACACTGGATGACCAAGGCACTGCTTCCTATTTTTCTCTTGTTCCTGGTTACAAATCATCCACTGCCTCACCAAGTTCCTTCAGATTGTGGCTTCCTTTATTAAGAGATGCTCTGAGCCACATTCAGAGTAAAGTTTTACTGTTGCAACACACATGATTCTTTTTTTCAAATTTCATGCATCTCAAGTTGAAAATTCTTCTCCCAGGGAAGATAGGCATATGCCAGCGTATCTTCAAGGTGGTAAATTGTCACGTACATTCAAGTTCATTGGCTTCTTTTTTCCAGTGTCAAGAACCTTACCATCTGTGAGTGGTGCCTCACAGCAGTGCTTCTGTGATATAATGTGTGGCTTTCCTTCCCATTTCTCTTTTTAACACTTTCTAGTTAAGTGGACCAAATGCAAAGGAAGGCAGATGTCCCCAAGCATAATGCAGGATATGTTTTATTTAATTCCTATAAATGGAAGTCTATTGTACACATCGTAACATCATAACATGATGATTACAACTATCCAAATTATAGAGTAGCTTCTCCTACCATACTACGATCGTGTGTGTGAAAAGTTGCTTCCATAGCATGATTTGATACCAAAGTAATTTCTTTCAAAAAAAAATAATTGCCACTGAAACAATAAAAATATCAAAGGAAAAATATGGATAATTGAATGTGGCTTGTGGACCACTAATTAAAAGCCTCTGTTCTAAGACAGGCCTTCTATTCTTTCATTATCTGATATTTTAAAACTTTCTGAAGCAAAAAGGGCTTAAATTCTCATTTTAACTAGTTCCCCCCTCTGTATTCAGGGGCATGGAATGCACCCTCTATAAACCATGGGGAAATGAATAATCCTTTTATTTTAACCTGGCTTGCATCCACATACAGGAAACTCTCCAGTCTTGTAATAACTAAGGCACACTGTTAGCTCGGTCTCCCCAGAACACTGCTCGATACTAATAATTGATAATCATGATAATGACTATGTGGTTCACAAAATTTATAAAAGGTCGGCGAATCATCAAAAAAATTTGAATTATGCACAGTGTATTCTTAGCTTGGAAACCTTTGTGATTCTAAATACTTCTGGCACTTCCTACCAGCTAATGCCTCAAGCAGCCAGTGGTGCCTAACCCTTTCTGCTCCAAGGAGCTCTTCTAGGAGAAAGCATCTAGTACGTACTAGCTTTTTTTTCAGATACCCTGCAGATAAGTGTTCTGCAAACATTTTGACCATGACACCCAGTAAGGAATACATATTATTTATGTATCTATAACACACATGTGCATATGTGTATAACTGAACTACACTGGCCACAAAACCCTTCTTATTATTAAATGTAATACTCTTAACGTTTTCTAGTAAATGCTAATCTATCACATTATGGTATATCTATTTCATAATGTAAATGACACTAAATTTATTTCAACAACCAAGAATGGGCTACAACCTATAGTTCAGATGATACCAGCCCAACCCTGAAAGAATGTGTTTTTTTCCCCTGCAAGATTAATAGGTTTACTTATTCACATGTATTTCTAGAGCTTATCCTTTGAAAATGAGGAGGCTTTATTCTAGTCTCTTGAACATTTATAATTCTCAATTAACAGGAACATTCTACTATCCTGAGCACATTATTCTTTAGATAATCAACTTTTTTTGACAAGATTAAAAGTTTATATGAAACCAAGATTTTCACTGATAAATAAGAGACCACAAATGCACAAAATCTGAAGTAGCTTTTCACAAATCGGCTCTAATAATTGATGAGAATATTTCGTTTGTTAAAATCTTTTAATTAAATCCCATGATGAAAAGACCAGGCAAGTGACCTGGGAGCACAGAGAACAATTGACTTGTGGATCATTTAGAATTTGGCAAACATTTTTGGTATGACACGTAGAGAAAGGAGTGACACTTGGTCTGAGCCATGAAGGATACAAAGGATTTCAATGGGTAATAAAGAGGCAAGATTATTTCAGGCCTATAGAAAGAGCTTAAGACAGAGTACGGGAAGTGGGAGAGCGCATCAAGTGTTTGTGGGCTCTGAGCAGGCAGCCCAATAGGGCAAGAGAATAAGACAGGGGGAGGGTAAAGTGGGAGATGAGTTTGGAAATTCAGGAATCAGCCACAGTCTTCAAAAGATTGAATAATAAGAAGCTTATGCTATATTCTCTATTCCTTATTTTTCTTTTTTAAAAAATCATTTCTTGTTTTACCAACTTTGCTTTAAAAAGTAGCTTTTGACTTTACTTCCATCAGTCTTCAACTAGTCAGAAAAAAGCATAGTCAAATACAGCTACATTCACACAATTAAATGTGAACCATTCTACAGAGTGGCTGTAAAGTCTGGAAACGTAGGTGAATATATATAATGGTATACATACACATATGTGGGGTTATTAATATTACATGTCAACATATAATATGTTGAATAACATTATATGAACATGTTTTCCATACTTTATGACCATCTAGTATTTTATAGTTCTATTCCGTACGTAGTTTTTGGTAGCAATATACAGATATCACAGCCTAAACAACACCCTCCTTCACAGTCAGAAAAATGTATCCTTTAGTCTGAAATTTTAGGTAAGAACCGGACAACCTTCTAACTCAATATAAGGTCACAAACTTTTTATGTTTTTATCATTACAAAATGGTCCCTAAATTCCATACTTTCCCCTGGGTATATTCAGAGTTCAACCCAAGTTCTGGTTTGCCAGCATTGGTTTCATTCCATTCTCATATCAGAGTATGACTGTGCTGTCAGAGTATAATGCTCAATCCAGATCATTTATAGGTAAAGTAAATAATTTACCAACCAGGTATGAACTTTATGAAATCAGGCATTATTTTGTCAATGAAATTATATATCATATCCCTACCACATAATACAATGTAAGCACATAGTAGACATTCAATAGTTAACAAATAAAGGACTACTTGAATTAGTATTGGTTTCAGCCAGAGTAATTCTCTTGTAACATCCTTTAGGAGTGCAAACAACCATAAGTCTGTCAAAGGAATAAAAGAAACAGACCAAGAAAGAGACCAATTATGTGTGCTTTCATTTTTTCTATTTTTGCAAACCAATTAATAATTTAAAGCTAACAGACGATCCACCTTAGAGATGCTTACTACTGTGAAAATAATGGAATTTGTAAAAGAGGATTCTCTGTTCTTTCCACTTGAGTTAATTCTACTGTCTTTATCTTTGCTGCCCTCCTCTGGAATTTTTATATCACCTGGTTCTCTTTTCCAAAGGATATGTGCTTTATACTTGCCTTTAGAATAGAACTATAGGAAGAAATTCAAACTTTTAAATTTCTGTTTTGCAGTGCATTTTTATCCAATTTTATAGCACAGTTTGGGGGAAACAGCAATGTAAATAATTACGTAGGTTACAATGTAAATAATGTGTACATAGGTATATATTAATTTCAGACCTAACATTTGAAAATAAGTCTTTCTTGTTCCAAACTGCTTCTAAAGGCTGCCAGGCATCTGTTCTTTGCTTTGTTTGGAATTCCTTTCTTCATTATCTCCATTTATCCAAATCCCATCCATCCTCTGAATCCAACTGTCACATTTCCATGAAGTCCTCCCTCATTTTCCCAGCTGGAATTAATCTTTCATACCTCTAAAGCCTGTAACAATTGTATCTCAGTGATTTAAAATACAACCTGCAGCTATCTAACCTGTCTTGTAATTATTTGGGTTCATAGCATCTCTTAATAAATTATAAACTACTGAATATAGAGTTTATATCTGAGTTATGTTTGAATTATTGCAAGATCTACCTAAACATAGTATGTAATGTATAAATATGAATGAATGAAAATGTTAATGTAATTAAGCATTACATTTAATATCGCGGCATACAGAGCCAAATGAAGATAAATTTAAAGGCTGACAGAGTTTAACAAATTACTTTAGGTGCTTGCTGATCGTGTACCTTTAGCAGTTGAAAAGTCAAGTCAATAGGTTAGATATTGTGGAATAGTTTCTCAGTAATTTCCTGCAAATAACAACTGCATCTTAATTTCTGAACTAGGAATATTAAGTTTAGCAACTACCATTTTGCAACTGTTTGTCCTTTTAAGGAGAGAATGTTTATCCTCTCTGATTCCTAACAGTACATTTAAATTATCTAAACATTGCAGCAGCTGAATGTAGAAAACTCTTTTCAGACTTGAGCCAATTGCAACAAAGAGGTATAGAAAAATGCTGAAAATAAACACGCAAAATAGTGAGTATGATGCCTCCCATATACAAAATTCCTCCTTTTCTCACTTTTGTAATAAAAATATATTCCAAAGCATTACATTTTTATAGACATCAATGCCAAATAATTCTTCAAGGCCACCAAGATCTGCTTATTCGTAAAAAGTCCTCTTAAAAGAGAGGATACTATTAAAGAATGCCCCAATTCAGTTACACAACACACGAGTCCTTGAGAGAAATGAATCATGTGTATCTGTGATCTATTTGATTAATTAGGTGGGACATCACTTGACGGACAAGAGAACTGGCACCTGTAAGCTAGAGAGACCAGCACTGTATACACCTGTGTTGCACAGGCGCCTCTTCAAAAACAGCTATAGGGCTTCCCTGGTGGCGCAGTGGTTGAGAGTCTGCCTGCCAATGCAGGGGACACGAGTTCGAGCCCTGGTCTGGGAAGATCCCACATGCCGCGGAGCAACTGGGCCCGTGAGCCACAAGTACTGAGCCTGCGCGTCTGGAGTCTGTGCTCCGCAACAAGGGAGGCCGCGACAGTGAGAGGCCCGCGCACCGCGATGAAGAGTGGCCCCCGCTCGCCGCAACTAGAGAAAGCCCTCGCACAGCAACGAAGACCCAACACAGCCATAAATGAATAAATAAATAAATAAATAAATAAACAAACAGCTATAACATAAGTATGAGATAATAATAAGCATGAGATCTCTCAAATAGGTGTGTCTATAGGTCCCTGAAAACTTGAAAATCAGCTCTTTTAGAAGATTACTGACTGGTCTCTTTTCTGACTGCCTAAAGATGGGTACCAGCCTTTCAAGAAAACTGTGATAAGAAAGGGGAAATAGGCATCCATATTCTGAGCAGGATAAAACCAAAACTGATGATCTGAGCAGCAGACTGTGAAGTCAAAGAAGCATTTGAAATGCAATGAGATGAGAACAGGTCCTCTAAAGACCAGGGAGAACAGTCCCTGGGCAGGAAAAGGGCAGAGAGAGAAGGCCAAAAGGGCATGAGACATGAAGCCGCAAAGAGATGTGAACTTTCCTTTATCTCTTGAAGTTGTGATAAATTCCTAGAGATCAACTGAGGGCTAGATTGTCAGTTCAGGATCTCTAGGAACCCCAGATACAAGTGGAGTCCATATCCACTCCTGCAATATTTGTCAAGGGCCTCTACCAAGCACGCATAAGAAAGATTGGAGGCAGGGCAGAGGACCTGTGTTCCTCCTCCAGTAACACAAGTGTGTGAGATTTGCCAAAGATTGAGAATGGAGCAGGAATACCTGCAGAAGCCCATCTATTCTCTAGAAACTCTGAATATAAAGAAATGATTGGCTGCCACTAGAGACGGGCACAAACACTCCTATGTCTTGAATCCCTTTCAAACTCAAAGCAAAAGCCACCTGCCATTGGACAAGGGGCAAGAAACGTCTCCATGTCCCAGAGCTGACTTTATTTGCCGTAAGGCAAAGCTGACTTGTTCTGGGGGAGGACCCTTCCATCCCTCATCCAGGGCAAAGATCAGCTGCAGCTGGGGAAGTGGCAAAAATCCCATTTGTGCAAAACATTTTGCCCTTTTCAAGGCAGTACTTGGCTGCAAAACATGAAGGGAAAGAAATGTAATTGCACCCAAGATCTCCCACTTACATGTGACAGAATTTAATTGGCACCATGGGGAGAAGCAAGGGGATCTGCTTGCACAGGGAAACATGTAGGAATGCCGAGAAAACCCTACTCCCGAGGCTCAGGTGTACAGGACCTGCCTAAGATTGAAGGTGGAGTAGGAGAAGTGAGAAACCACCCATGTTGCCATCATAAGGCTTGCACTAAATAGCAAGAAATATAGTTGTGCACTGGGGGAGGGCAAGAGCCTGGAGAAAGAGCCCTTCCGTGATGCAGGTGTGCAAGGTGAAGGCTGGGGGTGGAGCTGAAACACTCAGAAACACTTTCCTCTGGGACCCCAAGCCCCACACTAGCCCAAGATAACGGTAGATCAACACTGGAGGATAGCCAAATGCAAAATGAATGAACCACAACTTTTAGCCCACCATGTACAAAAATTAACTCAAAATAGATTATACACCCAAATAAAAGAGCTAAAACTATAAAACTTCTAGATAAAAACCATAAATAACTTTTAAAATTCAATAGAAAGAACCCAAAGAAGATAAATAATGGCAAATAAGCACATAAAAGATGCTCCTCATCTTAATCATTAGGAAAATGCAATTTTAAAACCACTATGATACTATTACCCAACTACTAGAATTACTAATATAAAAACTCTGGTCATAGTAAATTTTGATAAGGAAGTAGAAAAAACTGAAACTCTCATTCATTGCTAGAGGGAATGCAAAATGGTACAGTCACTTTGAAAAACAGTTTGGCTTTTTTTTTTTAATAAAGATAAACATACATTTACTATAATAAGCCAGGTTCAGGTTTATACCCAGGAAAATTGAAAACATGTGTCCACACAATAACCTGTGTGTGAATCATTGTAGCAGCTTAAGCTGTAAATGCCCCAAACTGTAAACAATCCAAATGTCAACCAGCAAATAAACAAATTGTGATTTATCTACAAATGGAATACCATTCAACAATTAAAAGGAACAAACTAGTGATATATGCAACAAAATGGATGACTCTTGAAAGCCTTACATTAATTTAAAAAGCTAGACACACAAGACATATACTATATAACAACTTTATATGACCTTCTACAAACATCAAAATTATGGGAACAGAAAACAGATGGTTTCTAGTGGCTGGGGATGAAGGAAGGAGCCTGACTGAAAAGGAGCGTGAGGAAAACTTTTGGAGTGATGAAAATTCCATATCTTAATTGCGATGGCCATTTTACAACTGTATACATTTGTCAAACTTGTAAATGGACTTTTGAACGTAAATTATGTATCAATAGAAAGAGAGAAAAATTAAAACCTTCAATATTTAACTCTGTGCAGCTAGAGTCATGAACCATTGCAATATTGTCAAGCAAAAAATAGTACTGCATTCATACGTGAGTAGAAGTTGCTGACTGTCCAGTTGTATCAAATTTCTTGGACAAAACTTGTTCTCACTGGAGATGGACCAGGTGCATCCTGATTCCAAACTATCTACTTAACTCAAGGGAGCAGGTGTGACTTATCTTACATTACTTTTTCCCAAAAGAAGGAATGAAGGAAATTGTCACTACAGGATGTGCAATTGCTTAGAAAACTATAGAAACTAAGGTTTCTATAAGAGAACTATAGAAATAAAGGTTAGCAGAAAAACACTGGAGGCCGGTTGGTAAAATTCTCAGAGAGAAATAAATAAATAGAAGCTTTTTCCCTTAGCTTTGTTCTTTCATATTATCCTGGGTCAAAATAAATTCCACCCAGCCACCCAGCCTAATGGCGGTGGCGGTGGCGGTGGCGTGTGTGTGTGTGTGTGTGTGTGTGTGTGTGTGTGTGTGTGTGTGTTTCCTGGAAGGTTTTAGCAAAACAGTTTTTTAAATGTATGTGCTTTGAAGTCCTGTAAAAGCCCTGAAAATGGAAAGAAGTTGGCCCTAAAGAACAGATCTTTGCTTCCATTTTAATTCATGAAAAAAATGTTTAAAGTAGACTTATAAAATAAGCTCTTACCGTTCTGTTGGAAGCCGCACGCAGCAGGTTTGAAACAGGAAGCTGGGAGGCGGAGCTCTGAGTATCCTTCACAGGGCTCTCTAATGAGGAAGACCCTTCAGCTTCTTAATTACAAAAGTACCTACACGTTAGTTAGCTGTCTGAGTTCCAATTAGAGTTGGTTCAAACAGACATATTTACCTAGGGGCATGATGTGGCTGGACGTGACCACCAGCAAATGCTTAGGTGGCAGAATTTATTACGCATGGCCTGTATTGTGAACTCCTTTTCAGTAGTACCTGCTGGACTATTAATACCACTTGCCAAGAAATGCTGACTTGAGCTTATAGATAGATGCCTCACCACATCCCAGAGTCAATTTCCAGTTCTCCTTTAACACACCTCCCAAATTTTTACATCTTTGCTGGTTTTTTTCTTTTGAAAATGTATTTTTCTTGTTGACTTTAATATAGATTAAAACTCTGAAATCAATAGAGAGGCTCCTTGCAGATCTAAGAACCATGAACATGTGAGATAAACTCTTTTAAAATAAATATATGCAACGAGCAGGTATCTAAATCTGCCAAAGTATTAAGAGCAAAATTTTCTGAGCTAAATAAAAATGAACTTTCAAAAAGTCTTAAAAAATTCTGAATGTACATGAAATACTTTTTTATATCATCTTGGAAAAATGATCACTTGAGGGAGTTTTATATACCTTTGATGTTTTATTCAGTTCACTCAAGCTATTTTTTGTGATTGTCTATCAAAACCAGTAAGTATATATCTGATAATATTTTGTAATATAATGCCCATTTTATCACAAGATGTATATTTGTGTTTCTTTTTTTGTGGGGGGGGCCCTAAATTTATCATAGAATGACTTGTAATAAGGAAAAGAACTTACTGTATGAGAATTTATGTCTAGAAGTCATGACTAATAAACATAGCCATTCTTTATCAATGTCATCAGATGTTCTAAAATGACTTAAAGGTCTCTGACAACCTCGTTCTTAACACATAATGTATTAAGTGGAGCATTTAATTCATCCACAGTTGGAAAATACTTCAGTTATGTTATATTCCATTCTCTGAAATCAGGCCATCATGGAGTTGATAAAGTAGTCTCCCTTTTTTTCTCTTTTGATGTTTGTCACAGCTTTGTTTATAATGTGCAGCATTAAAAACAGATTAAGTGTCGGACATAAGAGAGTAGATTTAAAAGATTTTGGTACATTCACAAGATAGAGTATTACAAAGGTATTCTATGAAACTATAATAAAAGATATGGACATATGTTCATGATATATTGCATAGTGAAACAATCAAGTTATAAAGTAATATGTATAATAAAATACAGTTTGGGGAGAAAAATGTGTTGTGTGCACATGAGGGGTGGTGACTCAGAGGAAGAATATTTAAAAGAACAAACACTGAGTTAACAGTGGCCATCATTTGGTTGTATTCTGGGCAATAGTTTCTTCTTTTATTCAAATTTTCTCATTTTTATGATGAACATGAAATACTTGTGTAATCAAAACAAATATCTAAAGCTCATTAAAACCTTCAAGTCAGAATCTTGGGCAAAAGAAAATAACTGGAAACTAACATCCATTTAAAATAAATACAGAAAGCCATATTTTAATCTGTTTAAGTGCTATACATATACTGAATGATTTATCAAGATAACATTGTTCTGCATAACTAATGGCAAAGTCACGAATTAGGCACAGCAAATTTGTTGGTTGGAGTAGCATAGGTAATTTAATGCCTAAGAGAACCACTCCATGACCTTCTGGGTAGTTTCACAGAAAGATTCACAGAATATTACCTGTGAGTTGAATCTTCCCTCCTAATGACCCAGGAAGCTATCTGTTGATGAAAAGTAAGGTACAACTCCTACTGTGAGATACAAACTTAAAAGAAGCATGTAATAGTAATAATAATAGTAATAATAATAAGAACACTTGTTCAGTGCTTCACTATGTCCCAGGCAATATCCTAAGTGTAAAAGCCATTTAATCCTCAAGACACTATGATACAGTATTACTGTTACCTTATTTTTTAGATGAAGAAATGGAGAAGTAATTTATCCAAATATAGCTCACCGGTGGTATAGAAGGATCCAAATTTAGGCAGCCAGAGTCTGTGTTCTTAACCATTGTGATATACTACGTCTCAGGAGAAAATTAATAGGATATTAACAGAAAGTAATATCCAGATGTATAATATAACTTGCATTTATATTAGAAACTATTTTGGTGAACTGTGTATAACTGCAGACTACCTGGCAACCTCATGTAGTTCTCAGAAGCTTCTGTGCTGGATCCCAGAAGTTTTCTCTCTGCCCAGAGTTACCCAAGGCCTTCATGGGGCTTGCATGTTCCAAGGCTAGGTAATCTGCAAGGTTTCCATGTTGCCTACAACGTCCATGTGTACTTTCCACTTTCTGTACCCTCTGAGATACACTCAGTATATGTGGCTTAGTGGAATAATCTTGACAAACAGAATAACAGGAGGAAAGAAGAAAACAGTCCCTGCACATCTCTTCTGGAGAAGGCACCATGAATGCTCTCAGCTCACTGACCATCTCCCATATTTTCTGGTCTTTTCACTGAACCTAGGAGATGATGAAAATAAGTTCCCCACTATGGCCCCATGTGTAAAGGAAATTCCTGAACTTGGCTAACACTTCCCCTGGAAACAGGCTAATTAATCCTACCATATTTGTACCAGGTTTCATATATTACAGCTCAAGACCAAGTCTGACTGTTAGCGTGGTAAAGTCTGTTCTTTGTGAAACCTAAGCAGCAACACTGATTTAAATAACTGGGCTATGTAAAAAATTAAACAACAACACAACATATAAATATATGTATCATTTTCTCATTAATTATCTTAACCATTTTATAGTATTTGGGCAAAAAAATATGCATTTAATAATATGAAGAAATTCAAATTCACTTTTGGTATTACCTTTTGGCCATTTAATTAATGGTTTATAATATCCCAGCACCAAATTTTTATTGTATCATTCAGCTAATGGGTTCTGATACATATTCTGTGAATGTTCTAGAGACGAGAGTTGGGATGACAAATACCTGAGTCTCCACTCCTCTTATCACTCAAATTCTCTGCCAGTATGTGAGTAGATTCTGTAGCTGGTACAAACAGAAGAAAGAGTTGGGGAAATGTAGCAGCTCAACCAAAGTCTTCCTGCTTCTGTTTAACTCTGATCTTGCTACTTGATTATGACCATGCTCAGTTACTAATTTCAAACTCACCTAAACCTGGAAAAAAGTTTCAGAGTCAGAATTACTAGTTCCTATAAGTGTCAACTGAAAAAAAAAAAAGATGCACAACCTAAAATCTGAGAAGTCTGTTTTACTCAGGGCATTACTGAGGACTACAGCCCGGGAAGGCAGCCTCTCAGACAGCTCTGAGGGACTGTTCTGAAGGGGTTTTTGCTGAAAAAAAATTGGTTGAACATCAAAAGATTACCGCTAATCACAAAAACTAGACATCTCAAGTTAATGATTTTAGAGTTTTTCTATGTAGGGGAAGATGCAAGAGTCTGGGCTCACTGAAGTTATTCCTTCAATATGCATCTTAACTCTCTAGGGCCAGTATCCTGTTTTTCTGCATTCCGAATTCCCCTCAGGGAACACCACTGGGAGCAGCTGCAGGGGCTGATGACTTGGTGGCAGGCAACATTCTTTGTTTACTGAAATGACAGGCGACAATTTTTTTGTCCATAGAGGTAAAATGCAAAATCTCTGAGGCAAGAGATACAGCATATTGTGTTGTTGTCTGTGTCTCTGGCCTCCTCTATGCCTTCAATTCCACTCCTTTTCTCAAGGTCAGTATTCAACGAAATACTTGGCTTCAAAGGTATCACAAGAAATCTTTATGCCAATACCTAGGTGACTTGAACTATTCCTCTTCTTTTCTGCATGAAAGCATTTGAAGCCTGCATTCTTTGAGAGCCTCGCCCCTAGATGATTAAGCCAATTTGTTAATAAAACAGAATACTTAAATTTGAATATCTTATGGCATAAATATAGGACAGATCAACTTTTTAAAAAGAAATATGCTTTTTAAAGAATGTTTGAAATTTTCTCAGTGACAAATACTCTTTGATCTTTGCAGCGGTAGGAACAGTCATCAAAAAGTGAAAGTAGGTTAATCCACATTGCAATAGTTCTCACTTGACTGACTCACTCTTATTCAATGTGGGTAATGATTACAATTTCACGATAACCCAAATTTTCCACCTCCGAGCTGTGCATTTGTCCTGTTGCTGAACAACAAAATTGCCTCAGGTGACTGTGCCCTGTGCAAGAAATTATTTTCAACAGCCTGAAGCATAACAGAATGTTTTATGTGACAAGTTCAAGAAATGTTTCTTATCAGACATCACAGGAGTCACTTTTACCTCTGTTGCCAATCTGATCTGTCTGGCTTGAATTTTTGTAAAAAAAAAAAAAAAAAAAAAAACAACTTTCATCATACTCGCTCTGCTTCTTCCAGATACAGTGTCAAACCAACACATAAATAAAGTTGCTTTCTAAAGCATGAACACCTTAATTTTCACGGCCTCCACTGAATTGTGCCTTAGACATTTACTAGCTCACCTTGGATTATTACACACTTTTGAAGAAATACAGAACCAAACCTTGTCAAAGAGCATAAACTGAACAACTACAATGACAGGTAGCTAAAAATGTCTTTTTGTTAACTCTTGAAAGATACTGTTTGATGCTTGGCAATATTCAGAAATACAGGAGCACAATTTGGAAGAATCATTTAAATAGTGACTCTGCTCTAGAATTATAGAATGCCTTTCTTCAGAAATCTCAGAGTATTTCCAAGTATAAAACTGTCTAGACTCAAATAACAACGGGGCTAACAATTGAGAATTAACAGAGGCCCACAGGCATGTGTGCTGTTTTCTTCGTTTGCGGGCAGGTGAGTTACCTCAGGGACTTTCAACTACATGCAGTGAAAACACAAGGCAGCATCATTTGAAAGAACTCAGCTGAGTTTCTTAAGCTCCCTGTTATGATGGGTGTCAACTAAACTACTTTAATCTTATCAATTCATCATGCATTTTTTCAAATGTATACTGAGAAAATATCTATGAAGGGAGAAATCTGGTTGACCTGGTAGTTTTCATTGTCAAAATTTTCCATAGTGAGTTGGCATGTCAGCTCATGATAGCTAATAGCACACTTCCATGAGTTTTTCTAGAGGAAGGAAAAGTAGGAGAGAAAAAATAATGAAATGAAAAAGGAACAATACAAAAATAAAAGGGAAATGAGTTGGAATGGAAATTGGTACCTATTAAATTTGTGATTATACGTTTGGAAATTTACAAGACAGATTTACCTGGTTTCCTTGATGATTTTCAGATTCAAACTCTGATTTGATTTATTCTCTTTTTTCCCTGTTTCTCACTCTCTGTATTCAACCTTTTTTTATTACTGACTACATCGAATAAAGTCTACACAGATTTTAAACTTTACGTGCAACCAAAAGTCATAGCAGGCTCCAGGTAGGGAGGCATGAGGCATGCAGGTTATTTGAAGTTTGTGGATGAGCGAAGAAACCTTTCGGTAGCAACCAGTTCAGGCAGAGAAATGGTGGGATATTTCATTAGGTAGATATAAGACAACTTCTAGAGTATCTGATCCCTATATGGGGACTTAAACCTCATCTACCGTATTAGTTTTCCACTGTTATTATAATAAATGACTACACATGTAGTGGCCTAAAGCAACATCCATTTATTATCTGACAATTTTGTAGGTCAGAAGTCCACATATACTGTGGCTCAACTTGGTCGTCTGCTTAGAGTCTCAAAGCCCGAAGTCAAGGTGTTCACAGGCTGTGTTCTTTTCTGGAGACTCTGAGGATAAATCCAGGCTGATTTACATTGTTGGCTGAATTCAGTTCCTTGCTGAGGAACTGAGTCCCCATCCCTTGCTGGCTGTCAGGAGCCTGTCTTTGCTCCTAGGGTATGCCTGCGTTTCTTCTCATGCCTTCCATTGGCATCCTCCAACGATGGCAGGGCGAGTCCTTCCCACACTTCAAATCTCTCTGACTTCCCCTTCTGACACATTCCTCTGAGTGTAGCCAGAGAACGTTCTCTGCTTTTAAGAGCTCATGTGATTAGAATGGGTCAACCCAGATGATCCAGGATAATCTACCCATTTTAAGGTTCAAAACTTTAATTCCATACATAAATTCCCTTTGCTATGCAATGTGACACATTCACAGGTCTCAGGGATTTGGCCAGGGCCATTTCTGGAACACAATCATCCAGCCTACTATATGCACCTTCACAGATTCCCTTGGTTAAACTAGTCATGCAGGTCGACCCGGTTTCCAGGGGAGGGGATATAGACCCCACTACTTCATAGGGGGAATGCCAAGGTCGTATTAAAAATAACATGTGAGGTGTGAGATCTTGTTACAGGCATACTGAAAAATACAGTCTGACACAGGAACGGACCCTACAACGATAGGTAGGTTGGAGCCAGATTCTAGAGGTGTTGGTGCCAAGGGGGAGGTTTGGAATCCATCTGGGAATTGGTGAAAAGTGGTGATTTTTAAGCAGAGAAGTAAGATGGGTACAGACGAGGAGGAGAAGGTGGAGATAGAAAGGATAAGAATTGTAGTCTCCTGAGACTGTCCCATTTAATACGGCCAGGATTTTTATTGTGCTTTGAAGGCAGGCCAAACTGCAAGTGTCATTATCTGAATCAAAAGGATTCCCAGTGATTTTGTGTTACTCTCCCAATGTTGCTTCATAATAGATGTAAAAGTTAATTTGACCCTCTATTCCACAATATGAGTATGCAGAGTACCAGGCACCAGCAGGTACCAGGGTGTATGGAATCAATTTAAGACTTACGTTGTTTTATTCTATCGGAAGGATGATTTTCAATGTTTATCACAGCACTGACTGCACACAACATGAGTACTACTCCCTCGCCCCCATTTAAGCTCTACATTAAAGGGTTTCCGCCCACAGGAAGTTTTGGCTGAAGTGGAAAAATTTTGAATACGTGACATTCTCACACACACCCAGTCTAACTGCAATTTCATGTTTAGAATGAAAGCTTAAAAGTCAATAAGGAAAGGCAGTGGAGTAGGTTACTAGTAAATTCTTCATCAAAGAAAACAGTCCAAAACCCTTCACCGGCAGCATAACCTTTTATTTTTCTTTGTCAAAAAGCTGTTTTTTTCCATGCTACAAAAATATACACTTTAACATCACCAACCTATAGCATTGCATCTAAAGACTTTTAAAAGACTCGAAAAGAGTAACATGAACTAAAGATACCATGTAGAGACAGATGTTTATCGAAGAACAGATGGAAATAAAGACTGGCAGCTCCTCCTGCCCTCAGATGGGTCTCTGTTCCTCTGGGTGTTCGTGCCACTTCATACAAACTGATTAACTAGAGGATACAGATGCAGGGGGAACAGGAGGCTTTATTTTCTGTTCCATTGAGTTCAAAGAGTGAAAACATCATGATCCAATTACCATTTAATTTCTGAGGTCAAAATGTTAACTCTTAATTTTCAAAGCTGTGTATTTTTGCTGGGATACTTGGTGGCTACAAATACATAGCAACAATATTTAGCCCCGATTGCAGTGCACACAGGAGACAACTTGATTTTTCTCCCATTGCCACCTTCAGAGCTCTGCAGGCTGCCCCCTTCTCCACACCTTACAGACACCCCCCTCTGTCTGTGACACATTCATTCAGGTATTAAAATGCCCAGTCGATTCCAATTTCATTCAAAGCAGACTATGTTTGTGCATTCATTTTCCATCTGCTTTCATCCATAGAATGAAAGAATGTCAGAGACATTCATGCTGGGATAATGGAACACCTGGGTGGACTCTTTAGCATCCCTAACATGGGCAGTGCACTCACTGGCTGACCTCTTCAAATCCTTCCTCCCCCTGGGTACATCTCCTCTACTTACAGCTAAGAACCTGCAGGCAGGACCCTCTAGATGGCTCAAACACCCACAGCATCTTTGTCACACCTAATGTGGATCTACAGTTTCCCTTACTTTGCGGCCCCCTCTCCCCACACGTATCTATTTCAGCCAGCAACCACTTCTCTAGCTAAAAGCAGACACTGATTTAAATCATGCTCCCAAATTCCTGGAGACACACGTCAGGTTCTTCTGAGAGAACCCTCACCAAGCTCTATCCCAGTATCTTTGCAGAGACCGGACTATGAGTGCTAAAGCTTACTCCTTCCCAGTTGGCAGGAAGAAGGCAGATTCTACTTCTTACAGGCACCACATTTCTACACTGTATTCTCTTAGAGCTTCCCTGATTTGGGCCTGAATGTGAGTGGGGATCAGGCCAAACCTCTTCCTTTCCCTGCCCCTGCAAGCAGAAGAGTCAGAGCTCTCCCTTCTCCTAAATCCTCCTTTCAAGGGATCCTCCTCTTGGATTTCTAGAGGTGGTAACAGTCATTGGATCAGTTCTTCTCTCGTTAATAAGTCCTGGATGCATGTATCTAGCAGCTAGATCTTTCTAGAATATGGATAAATTACCACCTATTGTCCTAAGTTAGAGGCTCAGCTGAAATTTCAAGATAGCAAGACAATTCTATTCCATATTCTATTACATATTACCAAGTTTATTTGCACTATGATCTACCTTCAGATACCAATCAAGAATTCTAAATATGGAACTCTAACTTAGGTGCCCACAAGATTTATCAGATATTATCTTTTCTTTAAAAAGGAATTTGTCTGAATAAAAATCTGCTGGCAGATCTTCTTGCCCATGGGTTCCCATTTTCTTCTGCTATTTCTTTATTTGTAACATCAGACTTTAAGAGAGAGAGACAGACAGAGAAGCAGAGGCTCATGGGGGAAAAGTAGGAAAAGTCAAAGAAGAGAATGTTTGTGAATGAGAGAGCCAGAATTTTTAAATGATCATTCTAGCCTGTTACTCTGAATTCTTCATGCCACTTTTCCCCCCAAAGAAAATAAAATAGCAGCTGATGTATGATATTTCCTACTTTTCATGACACGAGCTACATCTTTAAATGGATGTGTGCTTTAGGTGTATTTTGGGAAGAGCATATGTGAATTTATCCTGATAACAGCAGAAATAATATTCTCAGATGCCCTATCATTCTACTCTGAGTATGGCAGGTTGTTCCCAGCTAAGCCTCAACTGGCTTTGAGAGGCAGAGCCTGGCTGACTGCTAATTGGTTGCGATGATGGCCTTCAGGCATTGATTTGCAAAAGTTGATAAGCCTGGGGACAAGGAAACCTTCTAAGATTTTCCAGGTGCCTGGAGATTTTCAAAATACATAAACTGAAGGATAAAAAGCATCAATGTCTCAGCCTAGTGTTTAGGTCAGATCCTCATCAGAGAGGTCCGAATTTCTTAGAGGATTTTCCTAACCAGTTTATAATTCCCTTCAACCTGCTAACCTTGAATCAGACAACATGTTTGCTTTTTAATGGTCTTCTAACACATGTATGATCTACATTCGAGTTGGAAAGGCTATAAATATTTTTTCCTTATCTAGGGCCAAATATCTTGCCTTCTGTGGATAACTACAGGGTATTTAAAACAACAACAACAAAATGTTTATGTACTTGATTATGAGATATAGACAATGGCTTGTTAAAACTTTTATTCTATTAATACTACAATGCTTCTCTACTTGTTTTATGAATTTGGCCTTAAATAAGGAAAACTGAAAGTGTTAAACAGGCATGAGCTGTCGCATTTGTTTTCATCAATGAGCAGTAACACTGATTTCAGGACTTAAAAAACTATAACTAATCCCACGTCTAAGAAGAAAAATCTCTACTTACATTGGACCAATGCTCAAATGAACCAAACGTCCTCAGACCCCACCAACCATAAGATAAAATGAGTGAGAATTAGGTAATATGGAAAATCACCACCCGAATCTCACTACTCTTTAGCCTTTACTTGCCTAAGTGCAGAGCCTCAGCTACCCCATCACCCCCACTCCTACCAATGTCCAGTGTCCTTTTCCCTTGCAATAGCTTCACTATTTTTTTTCAGTGTAGTCTGTTTTTCCTCCAGTGTGGCAAAAAATAAGGTCACTGAGAACTCCCAAGGTTTACATTTTACAGCCCCCACCCCACAGAGAAAGATTAGACCAATGATCTCTTGAGCCAAAGGGAAAAACCTAAAGCCACCGATGTATTGGTCCAGTTAGAGTGGCAACCAATCCCTGGGCCAATGAACTGCAGTCAGGGAGCGAGCCACACTGGACACGGGCTGCCTCTGCTTCTGTGGCAGCCTGGGGATTACGAGAGTGGACAGCATTTCCGTAACAGTGGGGCATCTTTCCTAATGAGAAAATAAGGGCTTAAGTTCTCATCCTTACATTCATTCACCTATTATTTGCCAGACATTTTACTAGATTCTAGGGATGCAACCATGAATAAGCAAGATAGCTCTTGTCTAGCAGAACTTATGTTATATGTTATGGTAGAGAATGATAAACAAGAAACAAAAATTCAGTAAAATAAAGCTATCATGAACACTAAAAAAAAAAAAAAAAAAAAACTCGAGCACCATGCTAAATGGTTTATATGCATTATTCTCCTCTAATTTTCATAAAACTTAGTAGGATCACTTGACAACTGAAGAAAACTGAGGCTTAGCCTGGCAGTGTAACTTATTCCAAGTCAAACAGCTAAGAAAGCACAGATGGGAGTTTTTGAGAGAGGTCTGCTTGACACCAAAATCTGCATCTTTCTAGATTAAATCACACTCTGCTATTCTGATAGTAGACTCATACAGGAACACATAAAAATGACATTCATGGTCAAGGAAAGCTTCTCAGAGGAGCTGAAGTATAAATTGGAACCTTAAGGATGAATATAATTTAGCTCACTAAAGAGGAGGTGGTGTGTTCTAGATAAAAACAACAACATAAGCAAAGAGATGGGAATGAGATGGTCACAGTTGAGGAAGTGAAAGACCTGTAGTGCTGCTGAAACAGAGTAAGGGGAAAATGCTGTCAAAAGAAAACCTAGAGGAGAATTCACACTGGTGCAGGTATCAACAGTTCATTCCTTTTTATTGCTGAGTAGTATTCACTGTATGGATGTACCACAATTTGTTTATCCATTTGACTGTTGATGGGCATTTGGACTATTTCCAGTTTATAAATAAATCCACTATAAACATTTGCATATTCATATATCACTGTATAAACATATCTTTTATTTTTCTTTGGATAAAAACGTAGGAACAGAGTGACTGGATCATATGGTAGTACACGCTTACATTTATAAAAAACTGCCTAATTGTTTTCCAAAGTGGCTATACCATTTTATATTCCTACCAGAAGTGTATGAGGGTTGAAGTTCTTCCATATCTTCCCTGACACTTGCCATGGTCAATCTTCTTAATTTTAGATATTCTAATAAGTATGAGGTAGTATCTCCTTGTGGTTTTAATTTGTGGTTCCCTAAAATATGAAACATCTTTTCATGTTGTTATTTGCCATCTATATATCTTACTAGATGAGGTGTTTTTTCAAATTATTTTCCCATTTTATATTGGGTTGTTTATTTTCTTATTATTGAGTTTTGAGAGTTCTTTAATACTCCATAATTCAAGTTCTTTGTTAGACATATGATTTACAAGTATTTCTCCTATTTTGTGACTTTTCATTCTGCTACCAGTATCTCTTGAAGAGCAGAAGTTCTTAATTTTGATAAAATCTAATTTATCAATGTTTACTTTTGTGAACCATGCTTTTGGTATCATATGTGAAAGTTCTTTGCCTAAACACGCAATGACAAAAATTTTCTCCTGGGCTTTATTTTAGAAGTTTTACAGTTTTAGGTTTTACATTTAGGGCTATGATCCATAACTTTGAATTATATGGAGGTTCAAAGGACCTAGAATAGCCAAAATTAACTTTGAAAAAAAAGAACAAAGTCAGAGTACTACCTCATTCCAAGAGTTATTACACAGTCACAGTAATCAAGAGTGTGATATTGGTCTAAAGAGAGACAAATATACTGATGGAACAGAATAAAGAGTCCAGAAACAGACTCATTCATACATGGTCAACTGATTTTTAACAAAGTTACATAGGCAATTCAGTGGCAAAGGATAATCTTTTCAACAAAGCATGCTGGAAAAATGGGATATTTATATACAAAAATAAATAAATAAATAATGAACTTTGATCCATATTTCATGCCATCCAAAATTGGTTACAATTGCTAACAAATTATTTAAAATAGCTAACAAAAATGTGATTAATAGACTCTTGATTGATATTGTAGAGAAAAGGGAACCCCCCCTACACTGTTGGTAGGCATGTAAATTGGAACAACCACTATGGAGAACAGTATGGAGTTTCCTTAAAAAATTAAAAATAAAACTGCCATATGATCCAGCAATCCCACTCCTGGGCACATATCTGGAGAAAACCATAATTCAAAAATATACATGCACCCCAATATTCATTGCCGCACTATTTACAATACAGTAGCCAAGACATGGAATCAACCTAAATGCCCATCAACAGAGGAATGGATAAAGAAGATATGGTACATATATACAATGGACTATTACTCAGCCATAAAAAAGAATGAAATAATGACATTTTCAGCAACATGGATAGACCTAGAGATTATCATACTAAGTGAATAAGTCAGACAGAGACAAATATTATATGATATCACTCATATGTGGAATCTAAAAAAAATGATGCAAATGAACTTATTTACAAAACAGAAACAGACTCCCAGACTTAGAAAACAAACTTATGGTTACCAAAGGGGAGAGGTCAGGGGGAGGGATAAATTAGGAGGTTCAGATTAACACATACACACTACTATATATAAAATAGATAATCAACAAGGACCAACTGTATAGCACAGGGAACTCTACTCAATATTCTGTAATAACCTATATGGGAAAAGACTCTGAAAATGAATGGACAATGTATATGTATAAATGTACCACTTTGCTGTACACCTGAAACTAACACATTGTAAATTAACTACACCCCAATATGAAATAAAAATAATATTTCCTGAGACTTCCCTGGTGGCACAGTGGTTAAGAATCCGCCTGCCAATGTGCCACAACTATTGAGCCTGCACTCTAGAGCCCACGAGCCACAATTACCGAGCCCGCAATCCACAACTACTGAAGCCCACGTGCCGTAGAGCCTGTGCTCCACAACAAGAGAAGCCACCGCAATGAGAAGCCCGCGCACCGCAATGAAGAGTAGCCCCTGCTCGCCTCAACTAGAGAAAGCCCGCGCACAGCAACAAAGACCCAATGCAGCCAAAAATAAATAAATAAATAATTTAAAAAATAATAATAATATTTACTTAAAAAATAAAAATAGCTAACAAGAATGTGATTAATAGAATCTTGATTAATACAACAGATACATTCATACTACCAATACGTGTCAAGAATAAAACTAGACTTACACAGGAGTAAAAATACCACAAGGGAGAAAAGGTTTCACTAAAATAAGAATATCATATGTATCGTACAGAGATAAAAATAGTAACACAGTAAAGCAAGTGAAAATAGAAAAAGCTTTAAATTAGATCAAAGAGCTTTTATAAAGGAAATGTCATCATTTTACAAAAGAATATTTTCTTATTCCAGTTGTTTTCAAGCTTATTTTTAGTCATGGGAGACTTTATTCAAGGGAAATGTTAATCAGAACCAAAAACAAATAACTCTGGTTGAAGCTAGGGTGAGGAGCCAAAACCACATTAGTTGACTGCTCTTCACCACCGTCTTTCTGTACATACACATAAACATCTATCACTGAGGTCCCTCGAATACTTTAGGTAGACTTCAGTTTGAACATCAGGTTCTTGGTTTGAATGTGGGAGAAAGGTAAGCAGAATTGGGGATCACCGGTATGCACACTGTCAGCTTTATTAGATGTATTAGTTTCCTAAGGCTGTCATATCAAAGTACCTGCAACTGGGTGGCTTAAAGCAACAGGAATGTATTGTCCCCCCCCAGTTCCAGGAGGCTAGAAGTCTGCAATCAAGGTGTTGGCAGGGCCAAGGCTCTAGGAGTGGACCCTTTCTTGCCCCTTCCAGCTTCTGGCAGCTCCAGACCTTCCTTGGCTTGTGGCCGCATAATTCTAATCTCTGCCTCCGTGTCATGTGGCACTCTCCTTGTATCCTGACACAGCCATCTCCATACAGAAGCATCACTCACGTTAGGCAAGAGGCCCGCTGCACTCAAGTACGACATCATCTTAACTGTTTGCATCTGCAATAACCCTATTTCTAAATAAGGTCACATTCTGAGGTACTTCACAATGTGACTTCAACATATCTTATGGGGGGGTAGACACAATTCAAACCATAACACTAAGTAATTCCAAACTGTTCTTTAAGTTGGTTGTGCCAATATTCACTTCCAATAACCATGTATTAGAATTCACTTTTTCAATATGCTTATCATTATTAGATTTTAAAACTATGTCTAATTTTATGGCTACAAAACAGCATTTCTCTGTTGCATTCTCCTGATTACTAGCAAAACTGAATATCTTTTATAAGTATAATGGGCATTCTGGTTTCCTCTTTTGTTAAACTGCTTGCTCATGTCCTTTGTCTATTTTGCTATGGGGTTGTCATTTTTTTATTGATTTGTAGATCTCTATAGTTTTTGTATAGTAATTGTGGTTACATAAATGTCTGCTGTATTTTACATATTTAACAATCAAAACAATATTTAATGCAACCAACTAACTCTATTACCTAAAAAGGCAAAAATGAAAAGTTGAGGATGGAAGACTTATATATAGCATTTGTGGTACACCATCACACACACACATACCCACAGACATCTCCATACTGGTTAATTATTCTCACTCCCAAGGTGAAATTGTTACTCCAGACAAGTAGGAAAGCTTATATGATGCCAGATCCCTAAGCAGAGGACCCACGGAGGGATTTTCCATCTCTTAGAATAAGATTAAGGGGAGAACCAACACAAGCCTCAATAACTAGTTTCAACAATTTCCTCTATTCTTTATATAACACACTATTCTAGAGCTAATGAAACAACCTGAGTGTCAACATGCTGGAAAACATCACGTTTTTGAATTAAGGACTGGACCCATTTAAGGAACCACTTGGAAGAAGCCACCAATATGAAATCTGAACTGTGGCAATAGATAAAAGCCAGCTTATCTTTAGAGTATATTCTATTTGCAAACATTTGGGAACAGGACTAAAAGAGAGAAATACAAAGATCTCTAAGAGTACAAGGTGGTTGTCTTCACTTTACGCTCAGTACGATTTTTGAGATAATGATTGTTAAAGTATAATTTATCCATTCATAAAAGTAGTTTGTGTGTATATATAGATATATACAAATAAATATGGAAATATACAAATATTAAAAAGTATATGCCAAGTCACACTACTTTAAGCCAGATATGTTTCTCTCCAGTTTTTTTTAAACATAAATTTTTGTTTGTCTACTTCTTTATTTGGTTGACTAGTATAGAATGAGTCAGGATAAACTGCAGGTTATACTGCAGTAACAAATTAACTCTGATATCTAAGAGTCTTAATACAACAAAGTCTATTTCTCATCAACTCTGAATGTTCGATACAAGAGTACTTTGTTCTACTCCACAAAGTCTGCAGCTGATGGAAACTCATAATTTAAAAAATGTGGTTTCAGAACTCCTTTCAGAGGACAGTAGAAGTAGTAGAAAACCACACAGAGGCTTTTCCGATCATATTTCATGGACAAGAACAAGTCAATGGCCCCATCTCACTGCCAGGGATCAGGGAAGGGTAGTCTCCCTCACGCCCAGGAAGGAGAGAGAACTGGATATTGGTAAGCATTACAATGTATACCGGAGCTAACTTGCTTTGTTTTCTTTTTTATTTTGAAGCAGCAGTGTTTTTCCGTGGTAATAGTTTCTGAGGAATTTGGCCTGACATCTTTTTATCTTACGCAACCCAAATTTGTCTCAGAATCGTTAGGAATTTCCATGTGTAATGTTATGTTGGCACTTTTTAATCTAAGCATATTACTTACTAAATTCCTTTCTGGAAAGGATCAGCTTAATATACTAGGGATATAGCTGACAGACACAAGCAGAAAGCAGCCCTGGAAGGTAATAAGCCGGGAGTGTTCCATGGCCCTAACCTGTGTGAGTTTACGTCTTACAGAATTTCCATCCTCAACGTTCCAAGTAAACAGGAGTTTCTCAGCCTTGAGATGAGAAAGTAATACATTTTAATTTATTATGAATTTGAACTCTATTCCTCCTCCACTCACATGGTCATTTGCCCTTGATTTTACTTTTCAGTAAATACACAGCCCTGTCTCCTTTCCTGTAAAGAAGAAGCAATGAATCAACCACAAGAAAAAATGAGATAATCCAGAAGATAGATGGGGTGGGAAAAGTCATTTTCACGTTTAATAACATCCACTGTGCATTTTCACACCATTGGGAGGAAAAAAAGAGGATAAGGCTAAAATCAAATTTTAAAAAGAGACCTCACTTTTGATCTGTTCTATAAATTTTGAGAATGTTTGCTTTGCCTTTTGCAAATGAGGAAGTTTTACAGAAATTCCTACCTTTATCATTAGACACAGTGATCTTTGCTCACAGGCCTGCCTAGCATTCTAAGGGATATTTTCTTTTAATTTCAATCTGTTTTTTATACATTATTTTCTTTGAGGAGAGAGGAAGATTTAATGTATTAATCATGCATTTATGGGCTTTGTCACCTGAAATTTTTAAATATTCTCAGTTCAAACTAATTGTGTTTGACTTCATGGTCCAGTTCTAATGCCATCCCTACCACACATCTTAGAACTCACTAGAAGAACTCATATGTTCATTCTTCTGTCAATTCGTGGCCATTTGCTAACCGGCCCCTTCAATAAGGACTTCATTACTTTTTTTTTAGTTAACTGGGTATTTGATTTTCCCATCTAATTGATTTTTGACTACCTGGGAACAGAAAGGATGTTTTATTTCATGCTAAGGAAATCCCTGTATTAGTTTCCTATGGCTGCTGTAACAAATTACCACAAACCTGGTGGCTTAAACCATCAGAAATCTATTCTCTCAGAGTTCTGGAGGCCAGAAATCTGAACTCAATTTCACGAGACAAAATCGAAGAAGGGCCTGTCAGCAGGGTCACATTTCGACTGGAGGCTCTAGGAAAGAAATTGTCCCCTGACCCGTCCAGCTTCTGGTGGATATCAGCATCCTTTGACTTGTGGCCATATCACTGCAATCTCTGCCTCTCTGGTCACACTGCCTCCTTCCCTTCTTTGTGTGTCTTATCTTCCTCTGCCTCTCTTGTACCAGGATGCTCATGATGGCATTTAGGACCTACCCACATAATCCAGGATGACCTCTCCATCTCAAGATTCTCATCACATCTGTGAAAACCCATTTTCCAAATATGGTAGCATTTACAGGTAGAAGGAAATAGGACATGGACATATCTTTGGGAGCCTCATAAGTCTACCACATACCCCAAGCCTTGCCCAGCTTGGAGCACAGTACGAACACAGCAGGCACTCAGGAACATCCTGAGAGCGGTATCTGCCTGTCTCTGCCTCTCTGATTGCGATGTTCCTTCTCTCTACTTCTCCTGGGATATTACCTCTTCTGTGGACTGACTTATAGTATTTGCACACCATCAAAGCCAACCTAAAATGGCAGCCTTCATCTTAGGGACTACATAATTTTCCACCTTGGTCTCCACAGACTACTAATTCATTCTCTCAATGGCCTTGTTCCGAAACTCATGAGAGACACTATCTAATCCATCTTTTATATCTCGCATTCACTACTTGTGAAGGCAGCTTAGACCAGAAGGAAGAGCTCAGAATTACAGATTTTGCAGATTCTCTCTTAAGGAAGTGGGGGTGGGAGATAAAACTGGTACCTTGAATATGGTGGAGACATATGATAGACACTTCTTTAATCTTTGGTATGCAAGACTAACTTCAGTCTACAGGTTTGCTAATCAGAGTTTTAGGACCTAGATTAGAGGAAATTTAGTGAATGATACCCCCTTCTTTTGTTTCCTACACACCACCTTCAGAAATCTGGGAACTCTTTTTTTCTGGGCACATTTTGCCGGGCACCACAAAGATTGAACCTTGGCACTCCTAAGAGATCAGGGCAAGGCACCTGATGTCTAACCCCAGTTTAATCTCTCTCTCTCTATATGATGTCTTTTGGCAAAATACATTCCTTCTAGTTCTGATTTTCTAGCATCGGTAGGGGAACACTGTATCTTAATATGTCATTTCCACCAACTTGAATAACTCCAAACTAATGTAAATATATGCTTTTACATTATTAAGAAATAATATAATTTCCAAATGAATGCATTTTATTGCCTCTCCAAAGGAAATCATATGATACATTGTGAAATCCAATAATAGAAACAGAAACAAGAAAAAAAACCAGAGAAATTCTATTCTGTTGCTGCCAACAGCCTGGAAATCCCCTTTAAGAAATATTTTAAAATTAAGATAGCAGCTGGAAGCATTTAGATATTCCAAAATACTTCAACATTCCTTATGGTCTGCCATTTAAATAAGATTTTTAATCATGTATTTAAAAAAGAAATAAAGACTGGATTTCTTAGCAAAATGATTTTTGGAAAAACTGCTTTCTTATTTCTAAGAAAATCAGAGGTTATAGATATTTGGTTCCAGACAAGCCTTTTTCTTCTGCAACTTCAAGAAAATATCTCTGGTCTGTGCCAGCTCTTTCCCCTCTTCCCACTCCTATTTGAAAGGGGTATAGGAAGGAGATAGAAGGATATTAATCTCACACATATTGAACCAGTAATTGAGTAAAAACGTTTGTGGTATTTCCTCTTAACATTTTGTATGTATTTTTGTCTGCTGTTTTATAGTTTGGACTTTGTTCTCCCAGGAGACTCATAAGCCTTTTCCTTAAAATGCTTCCATCCTTTTTGTTTAATTTCTCTCAAATTTTCCCAGGATATTCTTTTGCTCCCTAAAAACAGAGACATAAATTTTAGGAAAGTTGGTTTCCCTAAAATTCAGCTTTCCACATGTGAGAGTTGTCCTGGGTACTCAGCACAGAATATCTGCTATCCAGTCAAGATGGTGCCCAGTTTGAGGTCTGCATTACTTTAATGCCTCTGTTTGTCTACCTCTAAATTGATCGTAAAATGTATGTTACATGAAGCTTAATTACTGTTAATTAAGCACGCTCACATCCTCACATGAAGGATAATACTTACAGTTACATTTTGAGATTTATATGTTAGTTATAAATACACTTTATGAGGAAAGTACCACAAATTCTTTGAGAAATCTTTCCTGACAATATTTTCACTTTTCTCTCCAATTTAGAAACTTCACCAACAAAGACTAATGTAAGAACAAGACAAAGAAAGATTATAGCTTAAGAATTCTGATTAAGGAGAAGAAAGTCTGGAATTGACAACAGATATCTTTTTTTCTGTTCTGAAAATTCCAAGTTTCTAAATTTGCTCCTCTTTTCAAAGCTGGGAATTAGATTACAGATAGGAAATCTTACATTTAATGAATAATAATCCAGGGCAGTCAAAATGTGCCTCTGAGCAAGTGTGATTACTGTTAGTCCACATCAGGCTGGAATATATATGCACAGTAATTCTGTGTCCAGTGTACACTTGCATATCTATTTGTCTCACTGGAATGCCCCTCTCCCCAGGAATCCCAAGCTTGTCTGACTAGGCAAAGTAACCAAAGGGCTCTTAAGTCCCTAGTTTCTGCCCTGTGATATCAGTGAAAAATTCAAAGGAGTCTGTGAAAGCTTGAAATCAAATACATCATGTGTGAATCTTCTCTCTACAAAATGCAAATGTTCCTATCAAATTTAATAGAGCATATTTTTAAAAAATTCCTTTCAATGGTTTATGCCAGAACCTTGGAGGTACAATTAGCCAAGAGTACACTGGGAGGAAGTCTTTAGAGTGTCCTTGAAAAACTCCTTACCATTTGGCAAGAAAAATAATCCAGAAAAAAATTTCTGTATTATCTACATTTTGTACTAGAGAAGAGATAAATATAAACTTCAACACTGGTCTTCACTGACTAAATACCTCCCATTTTTCAACATTTAAGAGAAGGAGAGAGGGAGGTAGGGAGGGGAAGAGAAGAAGAAGAAGAAGAAGGAGAAGGAGAAGGAGAAGGAGAGAGGGAGGGGGAAAAGGAGAAGAGGGAAAAAAGGGAGGAAAAGACCACAAGACTGAGTTGTGCTTTTTGTCCTCCATTCTGTCCTCACAATACCAAACTGAATGTTTGAGAATAAGTTTTTACAGAAAGTAATGGAAGGAAAATATGGTATAAAAATGCTCTCCAAAATATGACATCAATTTAGAATTGTTCCAGGACTAAATGAGAGCCTCTGTTTCTTGTCTTCATTGTGAATTCTATTTTAACTTTAAAATTAATATACAGAAATCTGTTGCATTTCTATACACTAACAATGAACTACTGGAAAGAGAAATTAAGGAAACAATCCCATTTACTACTGCATCAAAAAGAATAAAATACCTAAGAATAAACCTGACTAAGGAGGTAAAAGACCTGTACTCAGAAAACTATAAGGCACTGATGAGAGAAATTGAAGACGACACAAATAGAAAGATATACCATGTTCTTGTATTGAAAGAATCAATATTGTTCAAATGGCCATACTACCCAAGGCAGTCTGCAGATTCAACGCAATCCCTATCAAATTACCAATGGCATTTTTCACATAACAAGAACAAATAATTTTAAAATCTGTATGGAAACACAAAAGGCCCTGAATAGCCAAAAGAATCTTGAGAAAGAAGAACAGAGCTGGGGGTATCACACTCCCTGACTTCAGACAATACAACAAAGCTACAGTAATCAAAACAGTATGGTACTGGCATAAAAACAGACACACAGATCAATGGAACATGATAGGGAGCCCAGAAATAAACTCACACACTTATGGTCAATTAATCTATGACAAAGGAGGCAAGAATATACAATGGAGAAAAAGACAGTCTCCTCAATAAGTGGTGCTGGAAAATTGGACAGCTACATGTAAAAGAATGAAATTAGAACATTCTCTAACACCATATACTAAAATAAATTCAAAATGGATTAATGACCTAATTGTAAGACTGGATATTCCTAGAGGAAAAACATAGGCAGAACGCTCTTTGACATAAATCACAGCAATACTTTTTTGATCCATCTCCTAAAGTAAAGGAAATAAAAGCAAAAATAAACAAATGGGACCTAATTAAACTTAAAAGTTTTTGCACAACAAAGGAAGTCATTGATAAAATAAAAAGATAACCTACTAAATGGGAGAAAATATTTGCAAGTTATATGACCAATAAGGGATTAATATCCATAATTATTTATTTATAAATAAATATTTATTTATAAATGATTATGGATATTAATATTTATTAATTAATTAAATTAATAATAATTAATATTATTAATTTAATTAATAAAGAGCACATACAGCTCAACATCAAAAAACAAACAACCCAATTTTTTAAAATGGGCAGAAGAACTGAATAGACATCTTTCCAAAGAGGAAATGCAGATGGACAACAGGCACATGAAAAGATGCTCAACATCACTAATCATCAGGGGAATGTAAATCAAAACTACAATGAGATATCACCTCACACCTGTCAGAATGGCTATCATCAAAAAGAACAAAAATAACAAATGTTGGTGAGGATGTAGAGCAAAGAGAACCCTTGTACACTGTTGGTGGGAAAGTAAATTGGGGCAGCCACTGTGGAAAACAGTATGAAGTTTTCTCAAAAACTAAAAATAGAACTACCATATGATCCAGCAATTCCACTCCTGGATGTATATCTAAAAAAACAAAAACACTAATTTGAAAAGACACATGTACCCCAATGCTCCTAGCAGCATTATTTATAATTGCCAAGATATGAAAGCAACCTAAGTGTCCATCAGCAGATGAATGGATAAAGAAGATGTGGTATACATTGTGGTGTATATACACACACACACACACACACACACACACACACACACACACAATAGAATACTACTCAGCCATAAAAAAGAATGAAATTTTGCCATTTGCAACAACATGGACGGACTTGGAGGGTACCATGCTAAGTGAAATAAGTCAGACAAAGACAAATACTGTATGATATCACTTATATGTGGAATCTGAAAAATACATCAAACAAACAAATATAACAAAAAAAGAAGCAGACTCATAGAAATAGAGAAGAAACTAGTGGTTACAAGTGGGGAGAGGGGAGAGGGGCAACACAGGGTGGAGGAGTGGGAGGTACAAACTATTGGGTATAAGACAGGCTACAGGGATGTATTGTACAACATGGGAAATATAGCCAATATTTTTTAATAACCATAAATGGAGTACAACCTATAAAAAATGTATTAAAAGTAAAAAAAAGTTTTTAAAAATAATCTTTGTCAGTTTGGTAGTTGAGAGCTGGCATAACACTTTAAAATTTGCATTTCTAATTTTATAAACTCATGTCTTTTGCCCTGTGAAGGGAGGAAGGTATTTCTTACACATTCATGTCGCTTTTTATGTTGAAAATGATTTTCTAATATTTATCTTTGTTTTATCTACACTTTCTTAAAATAGACTTATTTTTAAGGCTTAATTGTTTTAGAGTAGTTTCAGCATAATTGAGAAGAAGGTACAGGGATTCCCATATACCCCCTGCCCTCACACATCCACAGCCTCTCCCATTATCAACATCCCCCACCAGAGTAGTGCATTTGTTACAACTGATATTGACACATCATAATCACCTGAAGCCCATAGTTTACATTAGGGTTCAGTCTTGGCGTTGTGCAGTCTATGAGTTTGGACAAATGCATAATGACATGTGTCCATCATTATAGTATTACACATATTTTCAGAGCCCTAGAAATCCTGTCCTCCTACTATTCACCTCTCAACCTCCAGTAACTACTGATCGTTGTATTGTTTCCATAGTTTTGCCTTTTCCAGAGTGTCGTATAATTGAAATCATGCAGTATGTCCCCTTTTCAGGTTGGCTTTTTTCCCTTAGTAGTATGCATTTCAGTTTCCCCCATGTCTTTTCATGGTTTGAAAGCTCATTTCTTTTTAGCAATGAATAATATTCAATGTCTAGATGTACCACAGTTTATTCAACCATTCACCTACTGAAGGGCTTCTTGCTTGCTTCCAAGCTTGAACAATTATGAATAAAGCTTCTATAAACATCCATGTGCAGGTTTTTGTGAGGACATAAGTTTTCAACTGTTTTGGGTAAATCCCAAGGAGCATGATTACTGTATTGTATGGTAAGAGTATGTTTAGTTGTATAAGAAACTACCAAATTGTCTTCCAAAGTGGCTAAACCATTTTGCATTCTCACCAGCAATGAATAAGAGTCCCTGTTGTTCCATGTCCTCACTAACATTTGGTGTTGTCAATGTTCTAGATTTTGGCTATTCTAATAGGTGTGTAGTGGTATCTCAGTGTTGTTATCATTTTCATTTCCTTAATGACATATGATGAGGAATATATTTTCAAATGCTTATTTCCATCTGTAAATCTTCTTTGGTGAGGTGTCTCTTAAGGTCTTTAACCCATTTTTTAATCAGGTTGTTTGCTTTCTTATTCTTGAGTTTTTAGAGTTCTCTGTATAGTTTGGATAATAGTCCTTCATCAGATGCACCTTTTGTAAATATTTTCTCCCAGTTTCTGGTTGATCCTCTAATTCTCTTGATATTGTCTTTCACAGAAGTTTTCAATATTAATGAAGTCCAGTTTATCAATTATTTCTTTCATATATCATGTCGTTGGTATTGTAACTAAAAAGTCATCAGTATACCCAAGGTCATCTAGGTTTTCGCCTATGTTATCTTCTAGGAGTTTTATAGTTTTGTGTTTTACATTTATATGCACAGGCCTATGAACAATTTTGATTTAATTTTTGTGAAGAGTGTAACAACTGTGTCTAGATTCATTATTCACAGGTGGATGTCCAGTTGTTCCAGTACCATTTGTTGAAAAGACTGTCTTTGCTTCATTGTATTGCTTTTGTTCCTTTGTCAAAGATCTGTTGACTATATTTATGCAGATTTACTTCTGGGCTCTCAATTATGTTACATTGATCTAGTTGTCTGTTCTTTCCCCAATACCACACTGTCTTAATTACCGTAGTTTTATAGTAAATCTTGAAATCAGGTAGTGTCAGTCATCCAACTTTATTCTCCTTCTTCAATATTGTGTTGGTATTCTGGATCTTTTACTTCTCAATATGAACTTTAGGAGCAGTTTGTCAATATCCACAAAATACCTTGCTGGGATTTTGAAGGAGATTTCAGTGAATCTATAGATCAAGTTGGGAAGAACTCACATCTTGACAATAGTGTCTTCCTATCCATGGACATGGAATATGCCCCCAGTTATTTAGTTCCTTTTTTATTTCATTCATCAGAGTTCTGCAGTTTTCTTCATATAGATCTTGCACATATTTTGTTAGATTTATAACCTCAGTATTTCATTTTGGGGAATGCTAATATAAATGGTATTATAGTTTCAATTTCAAATTCCACTTTTTCATTGCTAGTACATAGGAAAGTGAAATGATTTTTGTATATTAACCTTGTACCCTGCAACCTTGCTGTAATTGTTCATTAGTTCCAGGAATTATTTTGTAAATTCTTTTGGATATTTTATATAGATGATCATATCATCTGTGAATAAAGACAATTTCATATCTTCCTTCTCAGTCTTGCCTTGTCTTATTGTATTAGCTAGGACTGGACTGATTTTAATGTAATCAAATAACAATCTTTTCCCTTATAATACCTACATATAGCATAAATGAAAGGAAAAATGTGAGAATGAAATAAATTCAAGTTTAATAGAATATGGCAAAAATAACATTTCTTTTTTAAAAAATTGTATGTGTTCTAGTATACTGTGTGCTTACTGATGTCTGTAGCTAATACCAGTTTTTGAGGTAAAGAAATTATTCCAGGTCAGGCCTCTGAACTTTGTGAGATTACTCTGAGTCCAGCAACAGGTTTCTCAACTATGCAGGTGGAGACGTCCATAGTCAGCTCATTCCAAAAGGATAAGGCTTAAAGATGAATACTCATACCATACAGATACCAATGAGACCTCCAACAAAGTGTATTCACTTAAAATGGGAAGTAAGTTCATAAGCAATAAGCTAATCCATCAGCTGTACACAGCACCAATCCCCTAATATGAGAGAGCCATGAATGAGTGCAAGAAATTCCTTAGATTGTAGAACTTAAGAAAAAGGAGTTTTGAATGGCCTGTAGCCTAAAACCTGCCCAGAAATGTATTGAGTGAGACACAGTCTTTAATAGGATCTGAATAGATTATTATGCTTTAATTACTATGACTATGAGTAAACTAACAATTTCCTTTCTCTTATCATCATTACTATGACTTGGAGCAGTTTCTATCAGTGACTATTTTGAATATTGATGAGATCCTTTTTGCCTTTTTCAAGGGCCTCCAAATCAAATGTAAGATTCAGATTCTTCTCAACCTAAATGAATTGACTTGATTGTTTTGTGGTTTATTTGGGGAGTTTCCCACACATCAAGTACCATGTTAAGCAAAATTTCCCCTTAAAGGGCACCCTTGTGGGGCTAATGGATAGAATATGCAGGTGTATAGAAACTGCAAAACTAATTGACAGATGACAAATGCTTCACTGCTCTGCCCTGGAGCCAAAAACCAGCAGGTAACACATCTTTTTTCTTTGTTCCCTTTTTCAACATTTTCTTTGCCAGTAGAGAAATCTCTTTACTCCCTGTGCATTTATAGTTCGCCATTTCACCATTTTAAAATTTCCTCTTATCCATTTCCAAAACCTCTTAATATTTGTCAGTTTTATTTCAACCTGTTAAAAATACTGGCTTGTGGTTGCAGCTTCATATAAAGTAGTAACTGGTTTCCAACATAAAGACAGTACATAAACACCAGTCCTAAGTAGAAATATTTCTGTACTGACAGCCAATAGCTCACATGCATTATCAGGCCTGACCATAATGAGGTAAAGAATGGAAGTTAAAACTTTCAGTTTTCAGTATATCCTTCTAATGAATTATCAGAGCACCTATTATAGCAAGCATTATTTTTAGCAATTCCAGAAAAGAAACACAAACTCTACCCTCAAGATAGTTATTAATTCTTTGAAAAGACAAAACAGTCACGCATGAAAAGGTGAACAATAGGAGGGTTAAATAGTCAATTAAAAAACAGTAGAATAGATGTCTGTAGGTATTACACATGACTATGATACAGACAATAAATGCTATGGAATTCAGATGAATTCAGGGGAAAACTGTAAGCAAACTCAGAGAATGTTCCATTGCTGGTCAGACTTGAAGAATGGGTGGGATTTGAAAAGAACAGAGAACAAGGGTGAATGTGTGGATGGGCGAAGAGATTAAATGGTATGAACAGCTATGTTGGCAATATGCAAGTTGTGTTAGAACAGTGACTTTATCAGTCTGAATAGATATGATGGTCAAAGGTAGAATGCTCTCTCTCATATCTTATGGCACATGTGAACACTTCTTCCTTTGTGTTCTTGGGGGCTGTTTTAACAGCGTTACAATGGCGCATATCATATTGGTCAAAGTTCAGTTTCATAGGTTTGTTCTTCAACTCATCTGAGACCTCCAGAGACAGGAGCTGTATTCTCGCTCTCCACTACCATGAGCATCTAGTACACACCTGATACATGAAAGTCATTTACTAAAACTTAGTTAGGTGAATGAACGGAGGCAAAATAAATACTGAGAGATTTTTCTCTTTGTAAAGATCATCATTTTCCATGAATTACTGGAGTTTCCATCCTCAGTAAGAAAGGCATAGATATCCGAAGAGCCTCTACTTTCCAATGACATTTCATCTGGCTTTCCACTAATAATGGGATCAACTGAAAAACATATTTGAAAATGTTGGCTTAAACACAGTTAAATGGGTTTCTTTTTATGCATTCATTCACAAATATCTATTGAGTACCTACTATGTGCAGGGCACTGTTCTAAGTAATAAAAGCAAGTAGTTAACAAAATAGATTAAAAAAACCCTGCCTTTGTGGAGCTTATATTCTAGTAGAGGGAAACAAAAAAAATTTAAAGTTCTAACACATACGGTAGTTTACAAAAGTAACCCGAATTATTCACCTCTTCCTGTATCCGCATCTTTTACTTTGTAGCATTGCAGTGCCTGCCTGCTCTGAGTCTGTGCCTGGCCACGTGACCTGCTTTGGCCAATAGAACATTAGCAAATTGATATAAGCACACTGAAAGGCTTGCTGGCTCTTGTGTCTCTGTGACTGTCAGAAGATTATGCCTTTGCTAGCTTGCTGACGATGAGAGGCACATACAACAGAGCTAAGATGCTCCAGTCATCTCACTGGGGCCTCCTAGGTTACCCAACAGCCGGGAGACCGACAGACAAGTGAGTATGCCTAACCCATATCAATTGAGTTGCCAGGGAGTGACAGAGAGACGTGGGAGATGAAGACAGGAAAGTAAAGGGAACAGGACAGACCCAATTTTGTAGAGCTCTAAGAATTCTCAAAGCCTTAATGCGCTAACAAGCCGTGAGAGTTTTCAAACAGGAGATTTAGAATTCTGCAATTCCTCAAATGTATTTGATACCCAACGCTTTTTTTTTTTTTTCTCTCACAGAGTATCTCAAAGCTCTGCCAAATCCACCTGTGGGTAGTTTTCATCTTAAGGTCCCAGGCTAGGCTGAGATGGAATGGTTGGAGACAAGCTGAAACTAGCACCCTGACAACATTCCAGAAGATCCAAACACTTAGGTAGAGTCTGCTCCAAATCATGCCCCTCCTGGCTATGTAATTTGACATGCAGCAGATATACTGGCTTTTTTCATTAGAAAAGTTTCATATGTGGCATATTACATCATCACATAAAGGTTCCAAATGAAATAAAGTTCTAAAAAAAGAAAAAATCAGATGGTGTGTTAGAATACACAGAAGTTATAAATCACTAAGCCTTACAAGCTTTCCATTAATAAAAAAACAAGGGTAGGTTCTCCAGATGTTCCTAATCCACATCACTTGGATGAAGACCCAATAGCTTAACCTGTCTCAACAAAGAACATCTTATTTCTACATAAAAGAAATGGAATTGCTGTGATAATTTTAAAGATGGATTAACATTTAAGTAACTTACATAAAAATGCACGTGCCTATTGATTTGTTACAGGAAGTATCATCTCAATCCAAGGTCCCTGACGCCAGAGAGGTTTTGCTGGCACTGCTGAATTTAAGACCCTACATGTATACACGAGACAAGAATTATCACTCACACTGTATTATTCGATCCCAAACTCCCTTCTTCCCCTAACTTCTTCATTATACCTTTTCACCCCAACTCCTTCCAATTATAGCTACTTCTTCTGAGAATAAGAAATAATTTTAAAGTTGAGAATGTATAGCATCTCCACCCAAACAGAATCCATCATATTTAAATTGAAAACCTCTTGGCTATTAGCGAAACTATTTGATCAGTTTTATCTTCCATATTTTTTCTCTGTCATATTGTACATGAAATAATGTGTGTAGAAATACTGTAAATTAAGCATTTTAAAGAAACAGGTTCTCAAAACAGCATTTCATACACACTTTTAAAAATTGCTGTTTAAGTGCAAACTACCTTTTGCAAACTGAGAAGAGGTACATTTTCCTCTGCTTCCCTGCAAGGTCCATATTCCCCCTCTCTATGACTGATCATACTCTGTCAATTCCTCTTCTGTAGGCCAGAAGGGAGACTTTCCCCCTCTTCCGTTCCACGTAGCTACTGGCAAGGAAGACTTACCAAACACGTGGAAATGCCAGAAAGCACACATACAGGAGAACCCAAAGCAAGTCCCTAAGATTCTCCTGCTGTAGAAACCCTCTCTCTACCTCCTTGCCAGCATGGGATATACTTCCTGCTAGGATGGAGCCCTCCCAGCCAGTCCACGTATGAGCATGGCACTGCATCCTTCAAGGGAATAGAATGGAAATATCTACTTAATCAAGTAACAGATATTTATCGCTTACCTGAGAAGCCATGTATTGGTTATTTCGGAGATATCCAACGTATGACACCAATCCTGGCCACAAGGCAAATACCCTATAGTTGGGGGAATAAGGTAGCATTTCTATGTAAAAAAATATTAACTGTTCAAACTAAATTGACTTATTCAAATACTAACATTACAGAAGTTCAGTAGAAGAGCTATTACTTGGGATGAGTCAGGCCATCAGGGAAAACCTCAGAGAGGAGGAAACTTTTATTTCAACCGTGTAACATAAGCCTAAATTCAGTTAGGTAGGGAGAGAAACAAGGAGAGGGACACAAGCAAGGCTTTTGGTTGGAACATACATTCCCTCCAAAAAAACTTCCCGCATTAAGTGTATCAGGTACTATCCCACGTGGAGAAGATAGTAACAGACAAGACAGAATGCTGGTTCCCTTGGATCTTACATCCCAGAGGGAAAAACAACAAAAAATAAGTAACAAGCAATAAGCATCATCACATCAAATTGTGACAAGTATTATGAAGAAAATAAAACAGGAGGATGGCATAGAGGAGGGATGGCAACTTCCACCAAGATGGTCGGGAAGGCAGTTCTGAGGTGGCCTCTGACCTGGGGCAATGACAGGAGCACAGAATGTGGAGGGCAGGCTTTCCTAAACTCTAGGTTGGAGAACTCTGGTGTCCTGGGAAATACCAAAGAGTGATTGAGGAAAACAAAAACAACACTTTTCCATAGACATTCTTTTTGGAGATTCATAATACACATTAGCATATGGAAGACATCTGAATGTCCTCCAGGAAAGAGAACCTATTTGACTCAGTGCTTCCCCAACATACCTGAAGGTAATGGCCCATTTTTTTCTTGGTGATGGTGTATGCCCTGCGGGGGCTGGGAGAGTGGAGGGGCAGGTTGTAATAGAATAACATTTCTATTACTGGTTCTCAAAATACTGCTTAATGCTAAACTAAGAAGTCTGAAGACTCCAACAGAATAAAACCTGAATGGGGTTCCCTGTAGCTGTGTCATATGGTGGCCTCTTTGGAGTTTGATCTGTAGTAAATAGAAAGCCCTTCTAACTTTTGAACAGAAAATTGACAAGGTGAAAGTGTGTGTTTTGATACTGTTACCCTCATGTGATAATGCTGAGTGGGTTTAATGAAGGAGATTAGGTAGATTAGTTAGGAAAACATTTTTCTAGCCTAAGCAAGAATTCTTGAACCAAGATTTAGCGAAGGGGATGAAGAGAAAGGGAGAGACATGAAAAATTAGGAAAGAAGATTTGGCCAAACAAGTGGACATCTCATCTAGAATGTGGGAGAGACACAATAGTGAGTTGGAAGCAATGGGTTGGTATTGGGATGGTGGATCAGACATAACAAAATAAAATTAAAGAACATTTCACAAGCAAAAACGGATAGGCAGAGACAGAAGGATGAAATGGCAATAAGGAATGAAACAAGGTTGAGGTTATCATATGAACAACCTACAGTGGAAAGTTTAGGAGCTTACTATTCATTTTATAGGCAAGCTACTAGGATTTTCTTAGCAGGAATGATTTGAAGTATGTTTTAGTAAGTTTCATTGCGAGTAGTGTGTAGGATTCACTGGAGAAGAAAGAATGGAGATAGGAAGAACCACTCAAGGTCAATTTCAAAAGTCCAGGTTAAAGATAAGCAATGCCTCGGAGAGAATGGAGCCTGGGGATAGGGAAGAGGAAAGAGATGCTAAATGTGTCTCATAGGTAGAATATGGGAATTGGCTGGGACCAAGTGTGAGTGAGGCAAGCACTGATGGGGAAGGAAGAGCGGAGCCTGACAGCATCTTCATCACAACTGGGAAAGTAAGTTAGACAATCGAAGTTAAGGGTGGAGGCAGCAGGTACCTGGCAGCAGATCCTCCGTTCCATCTGGAACGTGCTGAATTTGATGATCGGTGGGCTGTTCAGGAAGAGATGGTCTGCAGCCCAATATGAAGTTGAAGGAGGATTTCAGCCTAGAGATAAAGAGTAGCATTGACATATATAAACTACCAGTGTGTAAAATAGATAGCTAGTGGGAAGCTGCTGTATAGGACCGGGAGCTCAGCTTGGTGCTCTGTGACCACCTAGAGGGGTGGGATAGGGAGGGTGGGAGGGAGACGCAAGAGGGAGGGGATATGGGGATATATGTATACGTATAGCTGATTCACTCTGTTGTACAGCAGAAACTAATACACCATTGTAAAGCAATTATACTCCAATAAAGATGTAAAAAATAAAAATAAAAAAGATTACAGTGAGGATTCGTTTAGCGGGAAGAGCACGTGACAAGACTCTGTCCTGACTCTACCACCTCCTCTCTATGTGACTCTGAATGTTACTCCTCCTTCCTGTGACTCAGTTTCCTCCTCAATAAAATGGGGATAATAATACCAATCTCATAACACTGTCATAAGAGTTAAATAAGTTAGTATATGTGAGGTGCCTAAAACAGTATCTAGCACATAGTGTTTTAGGACCACAACAATGTTATTATTTTATTGTGGTTATTATTGTTATTAAATGACATAGATGAGGAACTTTTTAAGCAATGAACTAGAGCAATAATCTTTAAACAACTCTTTCTATTCTCAGTGTCAAGTTATACAAGCCTTCTTATCCTTCATGAAAATGAGTAAATAATGCTATGGCTATGGAATTGATACTTGATTTTCAAATTCAAGCTCAAAAAATACCCTAGTAGGGGGCTTCCCTGGTGGCGCAGTGGTTGAGAGTCTGCCTGCCAATGCAGGGGGCACGGGTTCGAGCCCTGGTCTGGGAGGATCCCACATGCCGCGGAGCGGCTGGGCCCGTGAGCCACAACTACTGAGCCTGCGCGTCTGGAGCCTGTGCTCCGCAACAAGAGAGGCCGCGATGGTGAGGGGCCCGCGCGCCGCGATGGGGAGTGGCCCCCGCTTGCCGCAACTGGGGAAGGCCCTCGCACAGAAACGAAGACCCAACACAGCCAAAAATAAAATATAAAAATAAATAAATAAATTAAAAAAAAAAAAAAACCCTAGTAAAGGCGCAATATACTATATTGTTGCCTTGGATACAAAACAGTGTTATTTTCTTTGTAGTATTTGATTAATTAGGCCATGAGAGTAACATATAGATGAGACCTATATTTTGAAATAATTTTACAGACAATTCAAGACTCTGTTAAATTGGTATAGACCTGGAGGTTCAGAGGGATGAGTCTAGAAAGTGTCACTTTATTCATGAAGATTCTATCTCAACTGTTTACACTATTGATGACCTTCATCAGACAATTCAGGCACCTTAGGGTCAGGCTGAGGGAAATTTTAGGGAAATAAGTTCTCTAAAAATATATGACTATGAGAATAGTAACCATTTTAAATATAAAAGCCTATTTATTTGACAACAGAATGTTCACCAGTTATTGCTGCAATAAAACTGCAAAGATTATTAATGCAGTTTAATGAAGCTGGCTGTGAACCGCGACTTTAAAAATGCACGCCGTTAATCCAGCCTGTCTCTCAAACTGGCCCTTCACAAAGGAAAGGATTATCTCATCAGTACATCCTGTTCTGTTGTGCAGTGAGGATGCTTCATCGATTCAACTGACGATGGTTTTCTGGAAGCAGTTAATACCCTGAAGAGGCATGCTAGGATGAGAACAGCACAGTTTCTCTTCACAAAGGGAAAACAGTCGGTTCATATGTCCTAAATGCAAAGACCTCAGAAATAAAATTGCAAAGCATGCTTTTGGGTGTTGTTTTAAAGTCTGAAAAATATTTTAAATATGTATTTTTAAATGAGGATTCAGTTCTTTTATTGGACTTGTTTTAATAGTGACCAATAACATGTTTAAAATTCTGATGAAACAACTGTTCTCTGTAGAGTCATAGACAGATCAGATTTATGTCTTTAAAGGCTTGAGTCAGCAATACACAGGAGAATTTTTTAATGTTTCAATTTTGTTATCAAATGTATGTAGACTGTACATTTTTCAACAACTGTGACCAGGTCATGTAAATATATAGAAATTTAGGCAAAGGATATTTTTTTATTGTTGATGACAGGTTTGTTTTTTTTTGGCAAAGATTACAGTTTTTTCCTCTCAGATGGCACTATGAATCAAAAGACGTTTTCCTTGAAATTCATAAAGAGCACAAAGTTGGTTTTGTGTTTAATGTCTGAAACACCTGGAGCTAAAAGAAAGTTACCACAGCATAGAATTTACAACTGTATTTTATATGAAATAACACATAATCTCTATTTAGCTTCAATTTAAAAAAAAAAACAAAAAACTCCCTGCAAATTTAAATGAACAGGAAGCTGATAGGCTTAGAGGTACGAGCCACTGGGCTGATTAAATTGGTGGGGAAAGTAGCTGAGCCTGAAGCGGAAAGTCTGGGCATCCTGGCCCCCTCCTCTAGTGAGTTCAGTATGATTATTTAAATTATTTCTCTCATTTCAGGTCACTAGAAGAGTCCCCCTTCCCTGCTCTGGCTCCCAAAGTTGGAGCAGATGGAAAGACAGCCGACTCTGTGTGATTGAGGGGCTGAGGCTGCAAACCTCTCCCTGATGCCTGTGAGTGCCAAGGCGCAGGGGCTGGGTGTGTATGCAGCGTGCTGCCAGCTTCCGAAGATCTGCTACTTTGATTATAAAATTCTGATACCATTCATGTTTATTACATGCATGACCCTAAAGCAGCCAGGAGAAACTGAGATGAGGAAGTAAACCTGACAAATGAAGCATTTAATAGAGCTAAGCTAGAAGTCTGCTCCCAAATTCTGACTTGTGGCTTAACAAATAAATGAAACCCAAGTACCGTTCTGAGGAATAGGAAAGTTAAGTCAATTTCCCAGAATCCTTCAGGAAGAAGTCAGGCTGATTTAAAAATCTCCAACTAACTCAAAATAGTTTAGAATAATTATTCACAAGCTAATAAGTAAGGAACAACAGACATGGGTGGGAAATATAAAATAAAAACAACAAAAAGAAATAGGCAAAAAGAAAATAGCTTATGTTTTATATATATGACATATATGACATTTTTTTTAACAGTTCACTCCCCACACACAAGCTTAACAAAAGAAGAAACATTTTCTGTCTTTTCCCTTTGTATCTGTTATCTCCCAGCACTTAACAGCAGTGCTGGCATATAGTAGGATCTCAATAAATAATTACTGAATCAATCCATCCATCAATCAATAATTATAGCTAGATTTTTTTAAAGTGTATGAGCAAGTGACACCAGCAATAGGATCAACACAGGCCTTTCAGGGAATAAGATTATAGCACCAAATTGCAGGGGCGGAGGGGACATCATAGCATTTCTGGTAAATATTAAAATCTCCCATTTGGCTCCTTTCAGTGGCAGTGTCTCTTTCAGTCCTGCATTAGAGTACTTGTATGATTGCTCTAATATTTTGTTCACAGGTTTGTCTGCTTCACTAGACCATGATGCCTGCTTTTCTCCTGCTTAGTACAGGGTCTGGCACAGTGTTTAATAAATGTTCCATGAATGAAGGAACGGATAACAGGTATCTGGATAACAACCACGATCCCAGATGTTTTACTAATTGAGATGTCAAGAATCCCTTCAGCTTTTAAATGGAAAAGAATTATAGTGTGATAGCCTTCTCAAAATTTTTCAGGCCCTTTGGGTGACTGGTTTTTTTTATTCCACTCTTCAAAGGTAGTGGGGAAAGAATTCCTTTCTTCCTCTGAAATTCCACTGATGACCACATGATGGCGCTGGCACTGCACCATAAATACAGAAGCAGCTGGGCAGTGTGGATTCCCTAGGCCCCTCCAGGGGCCTCCCTCTCTCTTTTTCCTGCCCCCACTCTTCTGCTGTGTTTCCCCTCAGGTCCTCCTTTCCATCCAGTCGAGCTTGATACATATAATACTTGCCAAGAAGCTGTCAGACCGGAACTAGATACTGCCCACCTGAAGCTGGTTTGTTCTTTGTTCTCAGACAGGCCAAATTCTGTCCGTTCCTCCCATCTGAAAAAATGCCCAAGAACATTTTGAATGCTGTTTAAAGCTGTACATTCTTAGTTTGAAGTACAGGTCTTTTTATTTTGCACTTGATTGGCCCCTGCAAGTGACCTATTCCCTTCCTAACAAAATAGCCAACAGAGCAAATTATGTCCTGATAAGTTATTAGAACCGCCCCAACTGAGGAAACTGAGAGCTAAGGCTTTGCCAACATGCACAGAAGTGAACTCTGACGGTATGAGTTGTATGAATTCTTACATTCAAGGTAGATTGGAAAACTTAGAGAATAAAAATAAATCACTTGAAAATCATCTACTGCCTAAGAATTAAAAGTGAGTTCAGAAAGCAGATAATTAGTATGGTTTTCAAAAACAGAAGAGGGATAAACATTTTCATTAAATTAAATGAGGATTTTCTCTTCTTTTTAAATTGAGGTAAATATTATATATCGTGAAATGCTCCAAGATTTATGTTTCTTTATAACAATTTTGTTGAAATATAATTTACATTTAATAAAATGCATCCACTTACGTCTATAGCCCAATGGGTTTTGACAAATGTATATACATTAACTTAAACACCACCACCACACCTCCACAGTCGAGATACAGAACTTTTCCAGTGTCTGAGACAGTCCCTTCAGGCCCTCTCAGGTCGACCCCTCCCCTCCCCTCACTCGTCTAATTTTAATTGCCTGTGAATACTTTTGCTTGCCCTTGACCTTCATATCAATGGACTCATAGAGTATAAATGCTCTTTGTTTCTGGCTTCTTTTACTGTCTTGTCTTGTTTGGTTTGGTTTTTTGATGTTCATTCATGCTATAGAGTTTATTTCTTTTTATTGCTGAACAGTGTTTGATTACATGAATATAAAGCAATTTTTTATTCATTCCCTTCTTGCACATTTGATTTGTTTCCGGTCTCAGCTATTACAACTAAAGCCACTATGAATACTCTTATACAAATATTTTTACAGACATATGCTTTCATTTCTTTGGGGTAAATACCAAGGAGGGGAATCGCTGAGTTTTAAGGTAGGTATATATGTTTAAGGTTATAAGAAACTGCCTAAGTTTCTAACGTGGTTGTATTAGTTTCCTAGGATTGCCATAACAAAGTACCACAAACTGGGTAGATGAAAACAACCGAAATGCATTGTCACAGGGTTCAGGAATCCAGAACTTCTGAAATCAGGCAGTTGGATATCAAGTTCCTGTCACGGACAAACTCCCTCCGAAGGCTCTAGGGAAGAATCCTTACTTGCCTCTTCCAGCTTATGGTGGTTGCTGGCAATTTTTGCCATTCCTTGCCGTGTGTCAGCATAACTCCAATGTCTACCTAGTCTTCACATGGCCTTCTTTCCTATATGTCTCCTATCTCCCTGTGTTTCAATTTCCCTCTTCTTACAAAAACACCAGTCATCAGATTCAGGATCCATCCTAATCCACTATGACCTCATTTTAGCTTGAATACACCTGCAAAAACCCTGTTTCCAAATAAGGTCACATTCTGAGGTTCCAGGTGGACATTAATTTGGGGAGACACTAATCAACCCAGTAGAGCGGTTAGTTGAATAGTTTTACACCTCCCACCAATACGTGTGGGAATTCCAGTTGGTCTGCATCCTTGCCAATCCTGGGTATTGTCAGTGTTGAAAGTTTTGGCCATTCTAGTGTGTGTGTAGCATTATCTCATTTTGGTTTTATTTTGCAGTTCCCTGATGACTCTTGATGTTAAGCATCTTTTCACATACTTATTGGTTAGGGATCTTCCTTGGTAAAGTTCTCTAAGATATTTTCCCACTTGAAAGTTAGGTCGTCCTTTTTTTGATTTGTAGGAATTATTTACATAACCCAGATATAAATCACTGGTCCGATATATGTTTTGCAAATATTTTCTGTCTGTGGCTTTACTTTTCATTTTCTACAGTGGCTTTCGAGGAATGGAAGTTTAATTCTGATAATGTCCAATTTTTAACTTTTATATTTAGTGCCCACTCTAAGAAACTCCCCGAACACTGGGTTCTAAAGATGTTATATACGCTTCCAGAACCTTTGTGATTTTAGCTTTTTTGTTTAGTTCTATGATTCACCTTGAACTGATTTCTGTATAGAGTAAGCGTAAATGTTCATTTTCCCCACATTTATCTACTTGGCCTGACTCCATTATGGAGAAGACTCTCGTTACTCTGTTAAAAAGCTCTACCTGAAAATTACCTGACTATACATTTTATGTTGAAAATTGATGGTACATGGTCTGTTCCAATGATCTCTTTGCCTATTCTTGCCACAATGTTATAATTGCTGTAGTTTTACAGTAAGTCTTGAAATCAGGTGGTGTGAGTCTTCCAACTTTGTTCTTTTTCAGGATAATTTTGGCTATTCTAGGTACATTTCTTTTTCATGTAAATGTCAGGGCTAGCGCTTCAATTTCCACCAAAAAAAAAAAACTGTTTGGATTTTATTGGGTTGAATCAAATATATAGTTAACTGGGCTTTTTAATAGTTAATTTGTAAAATCCATTTCTTGCTAAGAAAACCTCATTTTCTAAACTTTTTTTTATTTTCCCGAACTTGCCTTGTCTTTGGAAAATATGTATAAGAGTCTTAACCCAAATCAGAATTTATTTTAAAAATCCTGGAAATTATCCAATCCATTTTAAGCTACTCTTCCTTGAAAATAAAAGTAAATAAATAAACACTTCTCAATAACTCAAGCCTGGGAAAGAATTTTTCTGACATTAGAAAAAAATGTACACATTTATGACAAGTAAAAACCATAATTCCCAAAATGTTTTGGAAGCTTTATTTTTAAAAAAACTCATTAATTTCCATTTTATTTAACTGTTAGCTTCTAAACACATTTCCAGACTAGATTTGACAGAAAAGTATGTTGCCTAGTTATTTTAATTCAGTATGTTCAAATTACTGAAAATTAAAAAGCAAATTTATTTTTCCTCACATCTCTCTCTTATTCCATTATCCACTTTAATTACATATTCACAGTATAAAGGTAGAGAACATTTGAGAAATCCACCACACAGAAGAAAGCACCTGGCATACTCTACTTTGCAAATGTTTTCAGCCTCAGGTTATTCTCAGTCTTGTTTGTGTTCCTTCCCACATGAAATATTTCAATGTTCAAAAAGTAAAAACTCAAAAACAAAGTCTTAATTATGATTGCCCCACATTTCTTTTAAAAATCTTGTTCCCTGGGGCTTCCCTGGTGGCGCAGTGGTTGAGAATCTGCCTGCCAATGCAGGGGACACGGGTTCGAGCCCTGGTCTGGGAAGATCCCACGTGCCGCGGAGCAACTGGGCCCGTGAGCCACAGCTACTGAGCCTGCGCGTCTGGAGCCCGTGCTCCGCAACAAGAGAGGCCGCGATAGTGAGAGGCCCGCGCACCGCGATGAAGAGTGGCCCCCGCTCGCTGCAACTAGAGAAAGCCCTCGCACAGAAACGAAGACCCAACACAGCCAAAACTAAATAAATTAAAAAAAAAAAAAAAAGAAAACACCAAATCTTGTTCCCTGGTGCATTTTGAAGAAAGCAGTGATGGATTTTTTTTCCCTTCTCAGAATTTTATTATTTATTTATTTTTTAATATATTTTTTAATTGAGGTATAGTTGATGCACAGTATTTGCAAATACTTTCTCCCATTCTGAGGGTTGTCTTTTCACTTTGTTAATGGTTTCCTTTGCTGTGCAAAAGCTTTTAAGTTTCATTAGGTCCCATTTGTTTATTTTTGTTTTTATTTTCATTACTCTAGGAGGTGGATCAAGAAAGATCTTGCTGAGATTTATGTCGAAGAGTGTTCTGCCTATGTTTTCCTCTAAGAGTTTTATAGCGCCCGGCCTTACATTTAGGTCTTTAATCCATTTTGAGTTTATTTTTGTGTATGGTGTTCGGGAGTGTTCTAATTTCATTCATTTACATGTAGCTGTCCAGTTTTCCCAGCACCAGCAGTGATGCATTTTGAAGAAAGGAATCCGACTGCCATCCCTTCCCAGACATTCCTATGTACTTTACCCCAACCTCACCTCAATTTTCAGTGCATGAAATATCTGGATTTTAGCACACTGTTCTTTATCTTTCCAAATTCGAAGTGACAAGAGCTTCAAAATTAAGACATTTTTTGTCTACAGAATTACAATGATTCAAAGAAAACTGCAGCTCTCACCAGATAGTGTGAAACTTAGGTCTCCACGGGGAAGGTGCCATCTGCTGGGCGGGTCTGGGAGCACAGAACTGCAGCTTCATCTCCCTCACCGATTCAACGGGGGTGATTCCTATTATTTCTTCCATCATGAGATATAGTTTCCCCTCAGTGTAATATTTCCTAAAATTAAAATGCATTGGAAAATCTACATTAAAATTTAACCAGAGTAGGTAATAACCTCCCCCCATCAGAGAAATACATAACTAAGTTTACTAAACTTAAATCAACTCAATACGACAAAGCTTGCAAAACTAGATCTGTTTGGGGAATGGCATAGAGAGTATTTATAAATAAATTGATTGAATGAATTATAAAACATCCATATAATGAATGCTTCACAGTTATTAAAGATATTTATGAAAATGTTTAATGAAAACAGAATTATTTATATCATTATAATATTAATGGGAAAATGAAGACAACATAACATATGTACCTTTTAAGCCCAAACTAAGGCACTACTGTTTCCTGGTTCACAGTGAACCAGCCCTGGGTTCCAATCCTACCTCTGCCTTTATTTCCTCTGTGACATTGGGCAAGTTAACTACTCTGAGCCTTTGTTTCCTCATCAAAAAATGCTGAAAATTACAAAATTCATAGCATTGTGAAAATTAACTGAAGGTAAAGCCCTTAGAATGATCTCTGGCACAGACCACACTCTCATGGGAAGTACTTATGAGTTTATAGGAAAAATAAAATAATCCAGGCCAAAACGTAAAAGTTAACTTATGAGAAACAATTTTAATTCTTCAATAAGTATTTCCTAAGTTTTCCAGAGTGAAGATATTTTATTTCAAAACTCAGGGAAATGAAGTAAAAATCAAAAACGAGAGATATCTATTAATATTAGTGCTTACAGGTCAATGGGGCAATTACAAATAACAAGAAGCCAATAACTGCTATATGGTTCTAATGCAGGCTTCAAGAGTGGTAGGCTAGCTCTCAGAAAAGCAGCTGCTCACAGGCCAATCTTATACTAGTCCTACTTATATTAGAGCTGTCTGTAAGAAATGCAGTGGACTACATTTGAAACACTTGGGCAGCAGGGACCATCAAGATACAGAGGCATCACTTCTAGAATCTTATATACGGTTTTGAAAAAACACAAAATAATTAATACCAAAAAGTGATGGGTCCATATCTTCTTCAGCAGGAGACGATGCTCTTGATCTTTGCAAGTACTAAGAATTGTGCAAGCTTAGAATGTCCTCACAAATGGATACCAACAAGGAAAGTGGGAATAAATCTATTTCCCATGCTGGTAGTTACTATTTTCCTTTAGGATCTCATAAAAATAAATACTCCCTAATTACACAAAGATGAAAGGGAAAGTTATCATAAAGAAATTGTAAGAAAGGTATGAAGGAGCATTATAATGCTAAACCCCATACTATGGCAGTTAGGTAATGCAAAATGTACCAGTTTTAACAATATGTAACTGTTCACATATATTGTGGTTGTATAACTCCTAATAACGTGAAAGTCTATTAAACTTACACATGAAGAAGGAATATAATGCTGCAATTTCAGATACTTAAAACTAGTCTGATGAGGGAACTGGTTTCTTGCAATTAAGATTATGTCTTAATATTTCTGTCTTCTTAGTACCAGACAGTGGTTTATGTCTATGCAGCAGGTATGAATTTGCAACCTCCTATTTAGGTAACAGAAATAGTACACCTTGTTTTCTTTAATTAACTTAAATTTGACTCTAAGCACCCATCCCAATAGGCTGTAAAGAAATTCAACCTCACTCAGTACCAGCACTTCTGCTCCAAAGTCAAATACTGCAGCAAAGCTTGGGAGTTTTGTTCGGAATGGGGCATGGGGAGGGAGTAAGCACCAGTCTTCCGGAAAAAATGACAGCTGCCAAGATGCAGAAACCAGGCTCTCACGGTCATCACTACTTCTGTGTCGTTCTCGGGGCATGTGAACTTGTGCCCAGCATGGGAACCTGAATGCCAGAGGACGCTGTCCCCTTCAGGCCTCTCTCTGATATCCTGCTGTCACAATCCTTCAGGCTAGAAGGAAATGGCCTTAGGCTTCCAATATCTTTTGCATGATTTTACCCCCTCTTTTGGACACAGAATAAAATTCTATTTTTTAATCAGGAAAAGATAGAAGAACATAGATAATTGTTTCTACCCTTAATCAATCCTGACTATGCACTGCCTGGACGAGACATCAAAACTTCCTCATTGAAGGACAGAGACTTAGTATTTACTCTTTTATATTACTATAATCAAATTCTTAAATCTTCTCTATTCCACTCATCCCAACACCCACACCTCACTCGGGTCAGGCAGGGGTTAACTTGAGGGCACCACGGAAATCACATACACAGAAAAGCAAAGAGGAGCAGAACACTTATTCTCCTAAGTGTTGGACCATCTATCATGATTTCTCTCCTACTACCTCTGCCAGGACCAGTTAAGTAATTTGCAGGGCCAAGTGCAAAATGAATGCAGGGTCCCTTTTCCAAAAATTATTAAAAGTTTCAAGACAATGACAACAGAGCATGAAAACAAGGACAGGACCTTTCTAAGTCGGGGAGCTTTCTTGTGTGATTGCACAGGACACATGACCCTGAAGCTGGTCTTGACCACTGTTTATTTCAGCTCTTCATCATCTCCCTTGTTCTTCAACAACCTCCTGATGTTCTTTAGATTTGCTCCCTTGGGAATCATCCTGTACACGCCCTCCATATAAAATCCTAAAGCAGACATCTGGTTCTGTCACATCCCTGTTTAAATCCTTCAATAAATCCCTGAAAGGGGGATGTCCAAGTTATAAATGTGAACTGCAAGGTACTCCTCCATCTGGCCTCTAACTGACCGGTCATCTCCTATCTCTTTCCACTCCCTGCTTCACATGCAAAGTTCCACCTGAGAGTCAAAATTCAGAGCCATTTAGGTACCAGATTCCATTTTCAAAACACCTGAGAAAGATGGTAAAACAACATGGGATTATACCATATACAGGCCTTCATTTCATGTTGATAGCAGTCTGTCCTTTCAGAAGAAACAGCTTCCAAACACGTTCATTTGTCAGCAGAGGAAAGCTCAAGAACCAGAAAATCAAATGCTGTTTTAAATACGCTTGAGATTTACAGACACTATCAAAGTCATTATTTCTAATCCTGCTGTAGTACGAATTCGCAAAGAGATTTCACCATTCACGTACCTTTTATTTTTTGTTGATTCTTTGAGCAAATATTTATTACACAATTGCTATGTGCCAGGCTCTTTGCTAAGTACTGAGGCCAGAATGATGAACAAGAAAAAATAAGATGATATAACCCCTTTTTTCAAAGTCATAGTTTAAAGGAGATGAAGAAGACAACAAAGCAATTGCAGTATAATCTACTGTGGCTATCATATATAGAGCCCTTACTATGAGTCAAGTATAGCATCAGGTATTTCATATATGCTATTGCTAATCCTCACAAAACTTGGGCATTCTTATTCCTATTTGACAAATGGGAGAACTAGGGTTCCAAGAGTATAAATAATTTGCCATAGTAGGTTGTAAGCTAGGACTTAAAACCAAATTTGATTCCAAAGCTCCCTTCTTTCCACTATGTTATGATGCTGTATCTCACATATATTGAGAGCAGTACTCTAAAAGCTGGTGTGTACAGAGAGAAGTGACCAGCAAACCCAAACCAGGTTATCTAATAAGCTAGACAGAAAAGGATAAGAAGTGACTGGCTTTGTGGACAAGTGTGCAGAGTGAAGAATGCACAATGAAGGAGGAACGCATTGCTAGGCTCCAAAGAATGTCGTATTCTAGGAACTGAAAGTAGTATGGAAGGAAAGGACCATGTATGGAGTTAGGACACATGGAACAAAAAGTCAGGCAAAGGGCCCTATCATAACGGATCAGCAGGCCACCTGAAGAGCTCAAGCTTTGTTCAGTAGGTGAGAGTGGGCATGGAGAAGGCTTAAGTGGGGAAATGACACCTCAGGTCTGAATTTTAGGAAAACATTCTGTTAACAATTTGGAGAACAGATCAAAGGAGCAGTAGACCACAGGGAGAAAGATCATTCAGCAGGCCACTGAACTCTAGGCAAAAATGGAGATGGCTTGAACAAAGTCCGTGGGAGGGAGAATAAAAAGAGGAAGCCCATTTTATGACACAGATAACAAGAAGAGAGAGTTGGTGATCAATTAAATCAGGACTTTGTGATAAGTGTGAAAAAGAAACCTAGGTAGACTTTAAGGGTTTCTAATTTAAATACTGGAGTGAACAGTTAACCCAACTGCTCATTCAGATCTACAACCCCAAGTAGTGGACGTCTGAAATTTATCTTCTGTCATAATCTTCCATTTAAGAAACCATTACTACCTTTATCTCTTTCTTCATCATTGAAGCAAACCTTCATTCCCTGTTTCCTGAATCCCTCAGCTTTGTTGTTGTGTCTCTTTTCAATGGAAGGGTCAGTGATTACTTAGGGACATGGCTGCCTTTCTTCTCAATTATTTTCTAAGAGACGGTTGCTATTCCAGGATAAAGTGTACCACAGCTCATGTATGGGGGAATCCTTACCCTGTTAGGGCTCTCTACAGTATACACAGCATTTTCAGGAAAAGTTTCCATCTGATCTCCTGTGAGATGGGGAGGAATTAAATTTCCTATTTTAAAATGTGGGAAAGGCAACTTTCAGAGAATCTTTGCCATTCCCATTCAAATAGGGAATAGAACTCAGGCCAATCTGGTTTTTTGAAAAGGTGTGCATTCATCACCATGTCTCCTCCCTCTAGCAGGCATGTCTGAAGTGTACTGACCAGCAACAAAGTAACAAACATGTGCAATGTAATTAAACATGAGAATTTATTTTAAAAAAGTATAAGGAACCAACAACTTTCAGGATCTGGGGAAGCTAAGGCTCAAGCCAGTTTCTACTAAATAAGGATTCATCTGGTCACTTGAATTTCCCCTGAGACATTATGCGTGATTGGATCCAGGCAGTTTGCACAATGCAGTGCATCAGCTAATTGCTCCTCTGCTTACTATAAGTACAATTGGCTACATTGGTTGGAAAACCAACCCAGGGAATAGGCTATTAAATTGGTATTGAAGCTTTGGCAGTGGACTGGCTGATGATACTGAATGAAAAGCTGAAACACAAAGCACAGCTTGTTTGGTTTGGTTTGGTTTTTTTAACAGTAATTTCTAGTGGCGGGGACAGATGTTTCTTGAAGTGGCAAGAGATTTGCAAAGCAGAACGTTATAGCACTTACTGTAATTGCTTTATTAATATTGTATGTGTTTATGGCTTCTATCTTTTGGCTTGTGGCACCTTTTATTTCAAATGACTTTAGGTTTCCTGATGACTGGCAGTTAATCTTTACTTCAGAGATCCTTTGAGTCCCATATTCAGCTTTGTTCCTGCATAGTGAATTATTTCATACGAAGCCGCTTTTTCGTTTGCTTTTATTACACTTAGAAGCCCTCAGGGGGCACTGGAACACCATCAGAGACAGCAGTCCAATATCTGCAAAGGAACCTCTAGTTAGCAGAGAAATAAACACCCAGATACATGCCCATCCCTGCAAAAGAAATGACCTTTGATATCCCTAGCCAAGCCTCGGAAGTTAATGTCAGCTACCATATCAGAAGGACTGAAGAGATTTTAATCCAGGATCTTGAAAAGACTGGATCGGTTTGGGAGAGCCAAGTTTGTAATAGACATATCCTAAATAACATCTTTTTTGGTGCTTGGTTTACTTTGCTTTGAAAAGTAGAGACCGTATTTTCATTCTCTTCCAATGTGTTACTAAAAAAAAAGGGAAGAAGGAACTGACAAGGAAATTGACCAACAAATGCAAGTTAAATCTGGAGTTGATATTTTCGGAGAAGGTTGGTTGGTTTGCTCAGTGGCTACTGTATCTCCTTCCTTCCCTTCCCAGGCCTGTCAGAGGGGCTCCTAGTTAGTCCTTCATCTTCTCTCAGTAGGTTCTTGCTCCCGGGGCTTGCTCACTGAGCCTTCCTGAGTGAGGAAGGGAAAGGGGCATCGTTTGGGGGTGTTTTCATCTGTTTCATGGTTGACATAGCTATTGTTGTAATTTGCTTTAGGACTGCCCCTCATGGGTCTGTGGGTTAAGTTCAGGCCCCACTCAACCGAAGGCCATAAAGGGTGCATGGGAAAAAACAGCAGAGTCTACAGAAAGATTCTCATCACCAAGTCACTTCCGAGAACTGTTGGGATGTCCTTGTGACACCAACCAGCACTGGAGGACAGAGCCGGGCGTGATGTACTCAGTGTTCTGCGCCATGTTGTGACAGATTCCTTTGTGCAAAGACTCGTTAACGGGAAGCCTCCAGATGCACTGATGAAAAAGAAGCATTTTTCTTTGATTCATGCCTCTAGGAGGAAACCTACTCAATATTTAATTTTAATCTAACATGTCACACTTTTTCCATGCCAACAACTAGCCTTTCAGTTATGCATAATTCACTGTAGTGGACAAGACCGACAGCAGTGCTTCTGGACAGGATGCCGTTGAGAGGTGGTGTGTGGCAGCCAGCACTGTCGCCTGTCGCCTTCCCTGAGACATTTGGATTAAGGCATTTTTAACATCGATCAACACAACATAGATTGTTTATGGAGAGACAGAAATTATTTGATGCAAAAAAGAAAAACACTAAAATGGAGTAAAAACATGTAAATTGGGCTTCCCTGGTGGCACAGTGGTTGAGAATCCGCCTGCCAATGCAGGGGACACGGGTTCGAGCCCTGGTCTGGGAAGATCCCACATGCCGCGGAGCAACTGGGTCCGTGAGCCACAACTACTGAGCCTGCGCGTCTGGAGCCTGTGCTCCGCAACAGGAGAGGCCGTGATAGTGAGAGGCCCGGGCACCGTGATGAAGAGTGGCCCCCGCTTGCCACGACTGGAGAAAGCCCTCGCACAGAAACGAAGACCCAACACAGCCATAAATAAATAAATAATTTTAAAAAAAACCCATGTAAATTTTCGAATATACCCTGTGCAGGTAGCAGAAATAAGTGCGGCTTATAGCTAATCACAGACGACCTTTCTGCGCTTCAGATTCTCCATCTGTGCCAATGGCCTTTCTTTAAATAATGTGTGTGAAACGGAGTTTAGAATAATCCAAGACAAAGAAACAGGACTGCAGATATACTTCCAGGATGCTCCATTATTGTTGCCTTTAGGTTGCAACTAGTAAGAAATTGAGGCAACCTTCTCATGGTCAAAAAACATCAAATGATAAGAATTACTGGAACCTACATTCAACCCTGACAAAGACATAGTCACAGCTGTTTTTATGTTCAATAATCAACATTCCTCTCCTCCAAATCTAATCTAATTCCTCTCCTTAAAAAAAGACTTAAATGCTACCTTGCTCATTCAAATAAAAATCAAGTGATATACAGCTATAGAAATGACATTTCTGTACTTAAGCTAATACCATCTTGCAGGTAAACAGAGATGATTTATAAAGGCCAGGTTACCATATAATATTATTAAAATACTGCCATTCCCTCAAGCTGTTCAACGGCACAACCAATCTGACGCATTAACATACTGCATAGTGAAAAGGCTGCACTTGCTACATTCTCCCCAGATTTTGTTTCATTTAAAATATTGTGTACAAAAAAGAGTCATATTCAAGACATTGCTTATCCACAACATCCCTGAAGTGCTTTGACAGCTATGAGACTTTTTTTTAGTAACTGAGCCATGTATACATGCATTTGTTCCCCCTTAATGCTTATTCTTTTTGTATCACTTACTAGCATTTAATTTCACTTTTCCTTATGGTTAGTTCTTAACGTTGTACATTTTTTTTCTGTGTGGTAACCAACTTTCCAAATGGATACTGTTGACCGGAAGCTACCCTATCTTATCTGTATCTTACTTCTGATGCCTTCCTGGTCCACAGTTAAATTGTTTCCATTAAAAAAAGAACAAGAAAAAGAGGAAGAAGAAGAAGGAGGGAATGGGAAGGAGAGGAAGGAAGGAAGGAAGGGAGGGAGGGAGGGAGGGAGGGAGAGGCAGAAAGAACCTCATGGATAGTTTCCCTCCAATTTCTCATTTTCTTCAGTTCCAAGATGTGCAGTTCTCAAGAATATTATTTTCCCTGGGCTGATCAGTATTCTCTTTCAATAAAACCATAGGACATAGCTGTTGGGCACAGAAACTAAATGTCATGAATTCAGTGCCCTGCTACTTGGCAGGAAACTCTGGCTGCATGCTTTTTATGTAATGTTTTTTCACCTTCACTCCTTTGTTGTGCTTTTTTCAACAAAAATTAGACAGTAATAACTAGTACATTTACACACTGCAGTTAATGATTGTAATAGTATAAGGTAAGAGGATAAATACTTATTAACACAAAGAAAGTACAGTATAGCCCTACAATGAATAGAAAAAATTATTTCAGCAGTTAATGAAAACATGGATACATTTGACAGAATTACTTAGGAGAAGAAAATTGCTTGCATGCCTCCTGGGGTCAAATTAACTGGGTGTGTATGTGTTTAATCCTTTCAGGACTGTAAAGTATAATTGTTGTAAACTGCCACCCTCCTTGCCTCCTACCCAAGTCTGAGCAGGCACCCCAGTTCTATCTTACCTTTTGGTAGCTAATTTGAATTTCTCTTCCCAAGATGCACCACAATGTCTGCAGGAAAGGAGGCTAATAATGCCTTCCTGGGAAATCCTAGATTCTGTTCCTGGGGGTTAACTGTTAATCGAATAATGGACAATCAGAGCAGTAGCCATTTGGATGAAGGAGGAAGGTGGGGAGCCATGGATAGAACAAGAGAAAAAAATAGGATATTTTCAAAAACATCCCATAGATTATCTAAATTCATTTTTCATTATTAATTAGCACTTTTATGTCTTTTAATACTGTACTCTATATTAACTTCCTGGCCCAGACTAATTAAATTAAATATATATTAATTAACGGGCTTTCCATGATCACCTTGTTCCTTGCTAATCTAGCCCTGGGCAAATAGCTTTCCCCAGCATATACGGAATATATACCCCCAAGGAGAATGCACTCATCACGTATACAGAGCTAATCTATCAAACCTCAGATGAGTAAAATAATCTTAAAGACATTAGGAAGTCATTTAATAAGATTAGTAAATGAGCAGTTTAGGGCTAGGATCTGACACTTTCTGATTAGAAATGTCATGAAAGTGAAGAAATTCTCTTGAGACAATTAACTTATGAAGGAAATTCATCCTATAATTCTTGCAATTTGAGATGAATCACTTAACTACTCTGGCCCTCAGCTAAATCATATCATCTATAAAAGAGCAGTGCTGGGTAAGGTGGCTGCAACTCCAGAATTATTTGATTTGGTAACATTGAAAATTTGTGATTATTAGCAAAAAAGGAAAAAAAGACTTCAGAATATGAGGACATGAATATATCGTATTAGAGTTCTTGATAAACTTTAGCAACATAGATTTCAGTTAAGTTGTGTGCAGAAATATGTGGGATTTTACTGCCAGAGAATCTATAAACATCCCTAAGAAAGGATGGGAGACACTAAAAATTTCAAGCAATCACAGAGCAGAAGAAAAGGAAAACAATTTAAGGAATTGTATCTCTTGGAAGCAGACGTGAAAAGGTAATTTGGGGACAAAACGTTTATTGGGGGAGAAGGGGTGATGATGTCCATGAAAGACAAGGGAGCAAGAAGCATGTTTGGGTAAAGAAAGACATTAGGTGATAGCGCAGATCTGAACCTTGTGAAAGGAAAGCAGGGAGGGGGAAGGATTGGGCAGAGGAGCTGTAGGCAAACTCTCCACCAGCCCAACAGTAACTGCAGATAGAAGATTGCTGTGTCCTGCCAAAATGGCTAGGTCCTAGAATTCCCCGCCACTGCCATGCTCAGACATTGGCTGAGGACTTCCCAGAAAGTTTGTGGCCTTGGCCCAAAGCTGAGGTGGTGATTGTCTCACTGTGGATTTAATTTGCATATCCTGGATGATTAGTGATATGAACACCTTTTTATGTATCTGTTGGCCATCTACATATCTTCTTTGGAGAAGGATGGCTATTATCAAAAAACCCAAAAGATAACAAGCGTTGGCGAGGATGTGGAGAAAAGAGAAGAGTAGTACTCTGTTGGTGGGAATAGAAACTGGTATAGCCACTATGGAAAACAGTATGCAGGTTCCTCAAAAAATTAAAAATAGAATTACTTCTGGGTATATATCCAAGGGACTTGAAATCAGGATCTTGAAGAGATATACCCATGTTTATTGTAGCATTATTCATGATAGCCATGGAAACAACCTAAACGTCCATCAACGGACAGTGTAAACTATCTTTCAATTTAATACCATTTTAGTCCTCCATTTTGTGCTAACTATTGCATCTTGTAATATATTGTACTATGTGCGAGGTGCTAATGCATCTTTTCTAGTATCGTATAAAGCACATGTCAGTGCCAATGAATTAATTCAGTTCAAATTTTTTCTATGAATCAATGCAACATTGTAATGCATTTATTTGAATATCTTAAGAAAACACCACAGGTTATCAGGATATCTATGTAAGTTTAATTGATAACTAAATTGAAATGAATGATTTTACAGTGAAAATATTAACTTATTTCTCCAGTTCAGCAACATAAATATGAAAAATTTTTATTATTTAAAATAAAGACATAGAGTGGAAATGGTAAAGTTAATATCTTAACTGGAGCAATAAAGAAAAAAGAAGGGGCTTCCCTGGTGGTGCAGTGGTTAAGAATCCTCCTGCCAATGCAGGAGACACGGGTTCGAGCCCTGGTCCGGGAAGATCCCACATGCCGCGGAGCAACTAAGCCCGTGCGCCACAACTACTGAAGCCTGCCCTCTAGAGCCTGCGAGCCACAACTACTGCGTGCCTAGAGCCCGTGTTCCGCAACAAGAGAAGCCACTGCAATAAGAAGCCTGTGCACTGCAACAAAGAGTAGCCCCCGCTCACCACAACTAGAGAAAGTCCGCGCGCGCAGCAACGAAGACCCAACGCAGCCAAAAAAAAAAATTAATTAATTAATTAAAAAAAAAAGAAAAAGAAAGAAGGAAGCGGTTTGTCATAAATATCACATTAAATGGAAAGTGAAACTTTCTGGGGCCAAAAAAATAGCTGTTTGTTGTATAAAATTGAAAAAATAAGATACATGACTATGCATTTGTTTAAACCTATACAGAGTTGATGTTTTTGTGAGGGTGCTTTTAGATAAGATTAACATTTAAATGAGCGCACTTGCATAAAGCATAGTATTGCCTTTCACAATGCAGGTGGCCCTCTTCAATCAGTTAAAGGCCTGAATAGAACAAAAGACTGACCTCCCCTGAGCAAGAAAGAACTTTCCAGCAGATGGCCTTCAGACTTGAACCACAACATCTGCTCTTACGTGGGTCTCCAGCCTGCCAGCCCACCCTGAGGATCTTGGACTTGCCAGCCTCCATAATCATGTGAGCCAATTCCTTAAACAAATCTGTCTATGCACACCCTACTGGCTGTTTCTCTGGATAACCCTGACTAGTGTACACTGCAGCCCAAACCACCACTGAGTAGGCGGGCCCCATTGCCCAGCTCTGTCATACTTTTATTCCCATGGCTGGCCCGGGAATTTCCCTCCTTTGGACTTCCCTTTTGATGGCCCCGTTTCTGAGAAGGGAGTCACTCTAATAACTGACATCCTCAGAGACTGTCAACCTGGGTCCCCACAGCAAGAGCGTTTAAGGTCAACCCTTGGAAAGCACAGTGTTGAAGGGGCAGAAACGCACCTGTGAGTGTTCCACCTTCCTGTTAATGCTCCTCTTCCTGGCCCTGCTGATGCTAAAAGACAAAAAAGAATGAGTCGGGGACTTCATTCTCATTCCCCTTTCTCTAGACAACATGCAGATATTCATTATTCACGAATACTATGCTTTAGTATTCTGTATTGAATTCGTTACGATCAGTTTTCCATTTCTGTTATTCATTTCTTGAAGTGGATAAAGTAATTTTTCATTGTTTCTTGCCTAAAAAACTCAAATAACAAAGGTTTCCTGCTCGAGGTCTTCAGTTGACATTCCCACCAGCAGTCCTTGGCTGAAGAAGGGCAGAGATCCTCAGACCTTCAGAAACATCTATGCTCCATTCAATGGGATTCTGTTCCCTGTGCATCCGTGGGATGGTGTCTGCTCAGAGGCTCAGCACCGCTCTCCAGGTCAGCCCTCACACAGGGAGAGGATTATCCCAGAGACAGCTGAGATAGAAGGCAGCTGAAGAACAATGTTGAGAAACGTTTCTTCTCGGGTGTCCTGAAAGACCTTAAAAAGCCAAATTATCACCCCTGATTAATGGTATTTGGGATTTACCCTGGAAACCTCTACCACACCCAGGAAGATGGTCTGTGAATTTCACATGGAAGTCTCAGTCTCCACTCTGACCTCTGTCCCACTCAACTTTTTCCCCTAGAAGGATGGTATCCTATTACTTTCTGAGAGTTTTCAAGTGTCTTTCTGCTCCTGGGAGCTCTTCCAAATTAAAGGAGACTAGAGGAACATGATAAGTAAAGGATCAGAAATATGTGATCCTTAATTGTATCCTGTACTGGAGGGAAAACATGCTGTAAAGGACATTGCTGGGTGGGTGAACTGACAAAACTGAAAGAGAGATGGTAGATAAGACAGAGGTCCCGTGTTGATGTTAAATTAGTTAAGCTGTGCTGTGGATTTATAAGGGAATAGCCTTTTTCTTAGGAGATACACATGAAGTATTTAAAAGCAAAGGGCCATGATGTATGCAACTCAATTTCAAAAGTATGGGACAAAAAATAATGTTTACACAGAAAGAGAGCAAACAGGACAAATTATAAACAATAAGTGGATCTGGGTAAAGGCTATTGGGCAGTCTTTTTCTGTAAGACTTGCAAATTTTCTGTAAGTTTCAAACTGCAAATCTTCTGTAAGTTTCAAACTGCAAATCTTCTGTAAGTTTCAAACTGTTTCCTAATAAACAGTTTTCAGAAATGGTCCATCGATCAGTCCTGCTGAGCTTTAACTCCTTTTGAGATACACACATTGATGCCCACAGCTGTCACCATCACATCCAACTCCTCAAAGTGAGATATCCTAACTTAAAAATTTTTTTTATATCTTTATTGGAGTATAATTGCTTTACAATGCTGTGTTAGTTTCTGTTGTACAACAAAGTAAATCAGCTATAAGTATACATGCATCCCCATATGCCCGCCCTCTTGAGCCTCGCTCCCATCCTCCCTATCCCACCCTTCTAGGTGGTCACAAAGCATCGAGCTGATCTCTCTGTGCTATACAGCAGCTTCCCACTAGCCATCCATTTTACAAGAAATCCCAACTTTTAAACAATTTTATTAGGTTCTGTCTCAGACAAAAACACTAGGATCTTCTTATTACAACTGTGGTTCTAAACATTTTCAACATGGATTTTAAAAATTATTGGAAAATGCAAATGAAATAAAAATACATACATGTAAAAATATAAATTAAAAGAATCACATTAATATGACTTCAAACCTTTGCCCTGTAACATGCCAACAGAGTGATGTGGGAAATGTCATTTTACTTCTTTCTTCTTCTGTTTCTTTATCTGGAAGGTAGAGATAAAAATCCTCGGTCACATGAGAAATAGTAGTTATGATTAAGAATACTAATAAAACCAATAGGAGCTTTACCGCACCTGACATGTCTTTATTCAGAAGACCCCAATTTTTCTGAGTGCACCTGGCACAGCTCCTAGAGTCCAATAATCCACCGGACACAGTCCTACAAGCCTATATAGCTTGATTCTTCTCAACAAAATGAAGTACTCCGTTCTTCTTATTTCTGCATGTTAATATCACTGCCCCATAATGCTGTTCTGCTGAGGACCAACTCAAGGCAGACATCGCCCCACTTCAGTCTTTTATGGGATCCTCCTGAGAGTTCTTTCGCCTCAGGGTTTTTTCTCTTCCATTGAAACCCACTCACAGTGTTGGGTTAACAGATTTCACTTGAACTCGATTTCTCTTCAAAGCGTTTCTACATTGGGATAAAGCTGCCCTACGTTTGCTTTACCATGCCTCATTGCTGATTTGTGGTTCTTCTCCATTCATATTTACAGTTGTCATTTTCTACTAACAGAAACATTTTGTTCCCAGCCTCCTACAGAGGAGAAACAGATATTCAGGTATAGGTATCCACTCCTCTGCACTCTGTGCATTACTATAAATATCTAGAAAGAAATCGATAGTTGCATGGAGAGTTCAAACCGTATTTGAAAATTGCAGACTGCCAAACCTGGGGATGAACCTGTGCTTCACCAGATTCTTGAAATTCCCAATTTGAAAGCTTAAACCAATGAAACATAAGGCTTTATCATGTATCTCAATGCTAATTACTGAATGATTTTTCTTAAAAAGGAAAGAATACAAAGGTTTTAGCACGTAGCGTACGTTGTTCCAAATACATACCAATATCAACATGTTTTTAGAGAAGTTTCTTTTAAAGTAATTTTTTTTTGGCTCAAATCCAATTTTTTCCAGGTGCTACTTTTAGGAAATCCTACATAGACTTAGTATTTTAGGGTTTCATATAATAAAATCACATTTGAGAAACATGAAAAACTTTCCAAGTCATAACATAACTGAAAGTAATATGATAACCAATATTTCTGCTTTCTGCCCACCTTCTCCCAAAGAGTAAGTAATCACCTTTATTGCAGGGAGTCAGACAAGAGATTTCTAGAATCAAACATAAGGATTATAAAAATGTACATTAGACTTAGAAAAGAATCTAAGGGGTAAATAAATTAGTTTATTTAGTATAATAAGAAACTAGGCCCGTAGAAGGTTTGTCTCAGGACTTCTCGGCTAGAGACGGCACATCCAGGTCTACCTTGGTCTCCTTGCTCCTGGCCTGGTCCTGTTTCATGGCCCTGCACATCCCACCCATTCTACAGCCCCGTCACCAACATCTCTCCCCTTCATCAAGGACTTCTCAGGGCTTTCTAGACAGGCTGCTTCAGAACGAACATCTTTAAAAGTCATTATTTCCACTCCAATTGTTTTCCTTCTGTGATACTAAGATTCTTTTCAATTCTAATGGAAATATCCCATTCTTGTTCCCTGAAATGCAATTTGATAGCATTCGCATCTAGGGGTCTTTATTTCTGTTCTTTTACCTCCATTTATCCAACTTGATTGAACTACTGAATGAGAGGGACTATGATAGATGCGTAGGATATAAAGTCAAGTAAGACAAAGCTCATGCCAGAAAGAACTGTGTTCCTTGAGTTATTTCTACTGTCATTACTGAGGCTACCTACCAATTGGCAATTCTCTTGCTTCTTCCTGCTTTTTTCTATTTGACATGAACACTGGGTGGCATTTGTTTACATGAGTACTAATACTGTCTGCCCATCTATCCATCAGTTCATTCTGCCGTCCGTCCATCCACCTATTTATCCCATCAGCTGAAGATACCATTCTGTTGCCTAGGGCACCCATTTGCCTGATTTATTAGTTGGCCTAGCATAGGCATGTTGAATTATATCCCCGACTTCTCATAATGAATGGTCTTTTGTCCACGGGGGAAATAGTTTGGAGTTACGTAAGATGAAAACCTGGAATACAGTGGTATTTTACTCTTGTCCCCTCAGGATGATCATTTTGTTAAGGTGCTTCTTCTGTCATTTTTTAAAACTATAAAATGACATTTAACAATAGTACTATATAATCAAATCTTCTCAAAATACCAGAAAAGAAGCAGTAAACCTCTAGAAACTTGAGTCTTCATGTTCTTAATGGTTAGTCTCTTAATTAACAGCTTAGAGATCCCATCTGCTGTCAAAATAATTGGGCCATCTTTTCACTTATTTTTTATATGACCTCAAAAGACTCCCAGTTTTTTTTTTTTTCCTTCTTGGAGATTAACTTTATTTCCCCACATTACCTTCCTCATAAAGTGTTTCAATGCACATTCTAACTCAAGGGAAAACTGAAAGAAAAAAAAAAAAGTGTTTTCTTTGTTAAAATACAAGAGCCTTCTTGACAGGGAAGGGCTCTGAAATAAAGAGAGCAGCCTTGTTAAAACTTTGAGTTGTGCCTGAACACATCCTAAAATGTTTAAATTGTCTGTTCCGGTAATAAATTATAAGCTTGGTAGTTTAAAGCCAACTCCCATTGACCAATAAAATGGAAAATACTGGAGTAGGCCAGATACTAGTTTTCGGTGAACAGCTTCTGCATGAATTGCAATGAGAAATGTTCAGTACAAGTGACAGTAAACAAAAATTAGATTTAAAAAATGCCTGGAGGATATGTGATTCACGAGAATTATGGGATTTGTTTCTGCTTCCAGATGAAGACTATTAATAAATTATAAGCACATCAAATGTAGCTGCTGATACAATAATAAACATTGATACAAAACAAAGCTCAAAATACCTTCTTTTGCAGCCTGGATCTTGTAGTCCAGTCTGGCAGCTCTATGTTATTCAGACTTTACCAAGGGAAACCTTTCTTTTTTTCTTTTTTCTTTTTAGATTAAACAGCAGTAACAGAAAGCACTGTGTGTATCTAATAAGGCATTGCAGTTCATGAGAGTAATGGATTCTTAGGTAGACAAGATTTTGTATAACACTAAGTCCCCAAAGATCAAATGATCGGTACCCTTAAAAGAAGCAATCATATCGTAACAGAAATAAAAGAAGGTGAGCTTAGATGCTTGCATTCTTGGTGTTTCATGTAAACCAGAAAATTTAAGAATCTACTTCCACTTTCCTGCACAAAATAGTAATATCTGATCTTTGATTTTTAACTGATTATTTACATTCCTTCTCTTTGCTTCCCTACTCAAAGTACTTCCATTTTGAAACCTTCACGACAAAGCTATTTTTGTGTGTGTGACTGTCTGACTTTCACTATACACTAAAATCTGGAAAGTGGTATGTAATAAAAGGACCCCCCAGTCTGGAAACTGGAAAGCCTGTACTCTGGTTCAGTATCTACCTTGCGTTAGCTGTGAGACCATGGGGAATTCATTTACCATCTCTGTACCTCTATGTTTTCACTTATGACATGAGAAAATTGGCTTGGATAGCCTGTACAATCCCTCCTAACTGTAAATTATGACTTCGGAAGATCTAGCTTTATGTCTCCAAGAAAGCTGACAAGTTTGGGTCCATCCTATCTTTGACTTTTTTTAACCTTAAATTAGCTTTGGTGTGACTTCCCAGATAAAATTAGAAATGAAGTGAAACGTGCTCCAGCTAACCGGACTAGGTCTTCATCCCATCTTCCTATTGAGCCTGGTACAAAAGAGCAGCTTTGCAAACTCCAGTTACTCTACCCTCCATCCATCCTGAATTACACCAGGCCATTTTCTTTAACACAGTTTCCCTTTTATCATTCTTCTACATCCAATCTTTCCATACTTCCTGTTGGCTATCACTTCAAATCTAAGTATTCCCGTCTGACTGAGGGACCCTCACTATCACCATCTCCTACCACCCCCCCTCACATACCTTTTTTCACAAGTTCCCACTGCTGTAAGCAGCTGGTCACTTCTCCCCGCAGCCGCTAATGACTTTTCCAAACACTATGCCTTCACTCCTATCATTACCCACTTTCTCTCTTCTTCATCCATCTAGTTCACATTCCAACAGAATTTATGGCAAAGATGGAAATGTTCTGTGCTGTCCAATATGGTAACCATCAGGCACAAATGATTACTGAGCACATGAAGTGGGACAAGGCAACTGAGAACCTGACTTTATTTCATTTTAATTAATTAATTAAAGTTCTAATGGCCACATGTGGCTAGTGGCTAACATATTGGCCAGTACAGCTCTAGATTATACCGTCATTTGACACCTAGCTCAAATTCCACTTCTTGCAGGGTAAGTTTCATTAAAATTACCTCCAAAACTTTAAAAAAAAAAACAGAGAGCTGTCTAAGCCCATCCGCAGATCCTCTAATCTAATTGATCTGGGGTGGGACCTGGCCATGAATATTTTTTGAAGGCTCCCAGACTATTCCGGGGGGCAGCCAGGGCTGACCACCACTGCCCCGTGAAACCCACTCAGGCTTCTCATGTCTCAGTAGTTGCTGGTTGTTTCTGAAACTCTGCAAAATAGTCTGAATCATTCAAGTTCGCATTTCTTTTTGCCGCTACCTTCAGTTTTCTTTACCTGATTGGAAGCATCTTTTTCTTGTTTTGTCCACTGAGGCTACTGCCACTCATGGCAGGTTCCGGAAACATTTTTGATTATGCAACAGTTTTCACTTATTACACATAGCCTTGAAATGCAAAATATTTATAGCTTTTGATTTTATAAACCTAAATGAGGGTTTCTATCCTGCCTTTAAATCATTACCATGAATTGTAGTGAGTCTATTAATGAGACTTCTGTGCTAGACTGTAAGCTCCATGAGAGCAGGGGCCACTGCCCTTCACCAATGTACTCCTGCTACCTAGAACCTAATCTAACACATAGAGGTATTGAATAAATCATTGCTCAGTGAATCATTTAATGAAATAAGTACTTGAATAAATACATTTAAAGTCACACCAGTGTATTGTCTTCTTCATGGAAAGTGAGCATACAGTCATCTGTACCTTGAGGTGGTGTGTGTGTGTGTGTGTGTGCACATGTGTACATGGGCAAGTGTATGCACATGCATGGGTGTATGTGCACGCATGTGCGCCTATATATATATATACATATATATATACACACACACACACATATGTTGTGTGTGTGTGTTTCATATGCCCAATCACTGTGAGCATCCTTAAGAGGATCCAAAAGTTGCTGAGTATTCCAAAGGATCCTTCAGCACCTCTTAGTTCTGCACAGCTGGTAGCTCTGCTCTCCATAGCTATCGTCCTGGGAAATATGGTTATTAATACTGAGTGAACAGATGGTGCAGTGTGTGTTACTTAAGACAGTTTTGCCAGGAGGTAAATTTATGCTTTATAAATGTACTTCAAAACTATGCTATTTGATTTAATCACTTAATGCAAAGACAGCTGCATACTATATTTGCCTTAACTGCAGTTCTATGGGTTATCTGCCAATCTGTTAATTATAGTATTTTGAAAGGCTTCAGGAAAAAAAAAAAAACAGTAATTATACAGATTGGGATGGGGGGAGGAATATTCTTGAAGCCTAAATTCAGACATTCATTCCCAGCGAACACAAACTTATTGAAGATTTAGAAAACCTGCTAAGAAAGTGGGAGTAGATGTGATGGCTTTCCTTTGAAAGGGACTTACGTGTGTGTTCTCAGTCTGCATTAGTTACTGTGGGTAACTGCCAGGGAGATGGGAATGGAGTGATGTTCAGCTGCACAGAGCTCCAGCGCCATCGCCAAGGTCTTTGAGCAACTACTCAATTCCTTGAAATTAAAAAGAGGAAGAGGAAGAGGAAGAGGAAGAGGAAGATGAGGATTAAGAGAAGGGAGAGGAAGAGGGGGAAGGGGAAGAAGAGAGGAAGGAGTGGTAGAAGTGACAGGAGGGGGAGGAAGAAAGGGAGAAGGGGGAGGGGGAGGGGGAGGAGGGGGAGGAGGAGGAGGAGGAGGGGGAGGGGGAGGGGGAGGGGGATGGAGAGGAGGTTCAACTTTAATTGTAAACATGATTCTGCCCTTGATGTTCCCATACTTTCCCATAATCTGCTTGCTCCCTGAGCTCTCTGGGCTTTTCTCTGCTAAACAGTTGCAGCAATGATTAAGCAGATTTAATTAATACTGTATCAGCAAAGAGGAATATTTTAAGCTCAGCCTGACAACTTCCTTTTCTTGCCAAGGACTAGATGGCACATACCTGTAGGAGAAGTCTGGCCCATTTCTCCCATCCTCTGGGAATTCATGCTCAATGCATTGCATTGCCATTTTAAGAACAAGATTTCTTCTCTATGGGCAACTGTACCAGGAGGAAAGGACTGAACGGGACCCAGCCTGTAAATCAAAGAATTGGGGAAAGAGTGTTACAGATTATCTGGTCCAACTCTCTCTTTTCACAGATGAAGAAACTGGGGACCAAATTCTTAACTGATTCACTTTCCCAAATTAGTTAAAGAATAATGGGGCTTTGACCAGGAACACTCTTCTATCAGTTTAGGCCCTTTTCACACGCATCACACTGTGTATAAGGCTGTAAAGTAACAAGAAGTAAAACAGAAAGAGCAGAGAATTAATTTTCCTGTGCTATTCCAATACATGACTGGCTGGAGCTGCCTTTGGGCAAAAGGAGAAGGCAGCAATAATAACAGTCATCCTAACGAACTGCCTAGGGCCTCCACGTTCCACAGCTTCCAGCGTCATCCACACTGAGAATGCCGCCCTGTGGAATTGTGCATCACAGCCCGAATGCCACCTCCTCTGTGCTAGGTACCTTCCAAACTTCATCTCAGTTAAAACTACCAACAACCAACGATGCAGACATCAGCTCTTACACTTCACAGACAGGGCTCTCAGAGCTTGAGTAACTTGCTTAAAGTCACACAACTGATTTCTAGTAGAGTCTCATATTCAGACTTGGACTTACTGGATCAAAAGATACGTGTCTTCCCAAGGAAATATGTTTGTTTCTTGGCAACCTCCTTCCAAAATGGACTAAAAATACTTCCTTCAATTCTCTGAGGCTTTTTACTGTGTCTGTTCTCGCCAGTCTAGCGCCATCTTGTGACGTGCTACTCCTAGGCTACTCTGCACTGCAATTTATCTGACCATCATCTCGTCTTCACGGCCAGGCTCTATGCAACATTCAACAAGCCTCAAGTGATGAACTGATACGTGCTTAGACAAGGTCATCAAAGCAGCCATCGATAACTCATCCCCTTTTTTGCAGGCAGTGTACATTTCCACACAGTCTTGGTTAAGCTGATACACAGGTGCCCACCTGACCTAGTGGAGTAGAATTACTTTAACTTCTTGTGTTAGGAAGAAGAGTATAATGCCAAGATTGACAGGTGAAGAGGTATTAGAGGGGGCAGGCCTGGCTTTTGATACGTCTCAAATCATATTTAACTGATTATCGTACTTAATCTATGACGGAGCTAGAAGGTACTTCTATCTTCGGTCGTCTCTAGTATTTCCATTTCCTTGAGGCTATTTAGATCAAAATTATCAACATGGCCATCTCTCTGGGCCCTCATATCTCTGCTTTCAACTCTTTATATATTAAAAAAAGTGTTTTATTAAATTTTTTAAAATGTATGCCTATAATCACAATTCTCATGTTTTAGGGCAACATCATTATCAATATCCTCTGACCTCTGTTTTCTCTGTTTCTTTGACTTATTGTAGTATCTCCAATTTTAAAAAAAATTAGATGTCTTTGAATGAAGCAAGTTTATCCTCTACCAATTAATTAAAGGAAGTTCATGCATAAGAGACCAGCACTCCAAAATAGGAGAAATTCTTTCTGGTTTATACTGAAGTGCTTTATGTAACAGGGTTGAGAGAGAGAGAGAGAGAGAGTGTGTGTGTGCGCGCACACGCGCGCGCATAAGTGTGCTTCTTTATAGTATAAAATTGCTTTCAGGAAAGTTGTGCAACTAGTCCAATTACCCATTTCCGTTCTTCCAAAGAAGGCACTGCTCCTAGGAACTATGTTGACTCTGGGGAATTCCAGCTGTTTAGAGATTCACAGCCCCACATACAAAATCTAAGTGCCTCCTGGCATCCTTGTTTAAACAGCACAACATTTCGCAATCCTTTTCTTGGATACTGCGATTTAGAGTTTTAAAAAAATCTCCTACTGTTATCAGAAATAAGATCTGTGTCTGTGTCTCCCATTATCCTTGTCGCTTTGGAATGATTTCTGAAACAAGGGAGCAAAATCAACTTTATTCAATCATCTAACAAATGGAAGCCCTCTCTTTATAGATCATTAGTGTTTTTCTTATTTATATTTCATTTTATTTTTTAAAATCTAGTTAAGTGTTATTTTTAAAATGGAGAAAAAACACCACACCCACTCAAATATAGTCATTTGATCTTTGTCACAAAAAAAGGTAAATAAATAGAAAAAGGATAGTCTTTTCAACAAATGGTGCTGGAACAATTAGACATTCATATGCAAAAAAAATGAATCTGGTCACAGACTTTATACTCTTCATGAAAAATAACTCAAAATGGATTATAATCCTAAATATAAGATGCAAAACTATAAACCTTCTAGAAGATAACACCGGAGAACCTCTAGGTGCCCTTGTGCCTGGCAATGAGTTTTTAGATGCAACATCAAAAATATGAGAAAATATAAGAAAAATTGATAAGTTAGACTTCATTAAAATTAAAAATTTTGCTCTGTGAAAGAGAATAAAAGACAAGCCAAGGACTGGGAGAAAATATTTGCAAAACACATATCTGACAAGTGACTTGTATCCAAAACAGAGAAAGGACCCTTAAAACTCAACAATAAGAAAACAAGCAACACAATTTAAAAATGGGCAAAACATCTGAGCAGACATCTCACCAAAGATATACAGGTGGAAAAGCATATGAAAATACTCTCAACATCACTGGTCATAAGGAAAATTGAAAACTGAAACAACAATGACATACCACTACACACTTAGGATGGCTAAAATACAAAATGCTGACAACACCAAATGCTGATGAGGATACAGAACAAGAGGAATTCCCATTCACTGCTGGTGGGACTGCAGAAGAGTACAGCCATTTTGGAAGAAAGTTTGGCAGTTTCTTACAAAAGTAAACATACTGTTAACACATGACCCACCATTTGCACTCCTAGGTATTTACCTTATTGAGTTGAAAACTTACGTCCACACAAAAACCTGCACAGGAGCGTTAGGCAGATTTATTCATAATATCAGAAACTGGAAGAAACCAAGATGCCCCTCAGTAGGTGGATGGATAAACAAACTGTGGTACATGGAATGGAATATGTTTGGCAATAAAAAAATTGAGCGATCAAGCCACCAAAACCATGAAGGAATCTTAATGGCCTATTGCTAAGTGAAAGAAGCCAGTCTAAAAAAGCCACATTCTATATGATTCCAACTATGTGACATTCTGAAAAGGGCAGAACCCTAGAAATAGTAAAACAATCAGTAGTTGCCAGAGGGAAGGGGAAGAGATGAACAGGTAAAAGTCAGGGGATTTTTAGGATGATGAAACTATTCTTTATTATGCTGCAATGGTAGATAAATGACACTATATATTTTTCAAGAGCCAAAGAACTGTCCAATATAAAGCATGAACCCTAATCTAAACTATGGATCTCAGTTAAGAATAATGCGTCAGTATTTGTTCGTTAATTATAGCAAATGTATCACATCAATGCAAGATATTAATGATAGGGAAAACTGTGTGTGGGTCAGGGGAGGCATATATGGCAACTCTATACTATCTATTCAAGTAAAAATATTTTTTAAACATCACTTTTATTTTGAAAGGCCAAAGCTTTGGGTGATGATGCTTTCATTCATGAAGTTCTTTGGAAAATCTTTTTTCAGACTACCTTACAAGGCTGTGCTGCATTTTTTTGAACACCTTCAACGCTAGCAAGCATTATTTTTCCTCTGAGTATCTGAAATAATCAGAAGTCATTAAAATATAACATAAGTGAAAACTTTTGTTTATAAATTTAGGAAACGCAAAAGTAAATATGTTTATGGAATAAATCTGTCAAAGATGGATTCTAAAAAGGTTATGTGCAGTGACAATTTTATTAGTATATTGCACCATTTCCCAAGAGAACAACTGTGGAAGATTACCTTCATGTAGACCTTCAAATACTGATTTTAATAAAATCTGTCAAAAACATTAACCCATTACCTCATGCACACCCATCATAAGAAGGAAAGGATGGAAAAGAGAGATGAGGGGCTGGGAATTAGAAAATTGACAGAAGAGACAAAGAGGCAAGAAAAGAAATGAATGGGATCTTAGGGTAAGTAAGGAAAAGGGAAGTAATACCTGTTTATTTATAAGTCATTTTATTCCTGGTGAAATAAAGTGTTATAAACAGGTTATAGTTAAATTTATAGTATGCATACCAACATTATTTTCTTATAGAATACAAATAATACTTTGCTAATTATAGGAAAATAAATTACACATATAAAACAATTTTGGGGTGATTGTATCTACTGTTTAGTATGGCCCGAGGGCCAAGCTTACATACCCTTTGTTCACAAACTTCTCGGTCTCACGGTTTCTGCTCCTGTAGAGCCACACCTCTGTAGTTTCAGTTGCCCCAGAGAGCCCCTTAAGTCTTCATACAGAAAGGCTGCAGATAAGTGATTTAGAAGTGGATTAACTGAACAAAGGGTGTTACCCAGTGCAAGCCGGTGGATGTCTGAAACACAAGCTAGGAGAGAGAGTTAGGATGCAGCTTCTGTCTGACAAACTTAGTCTCTCTTTGCCCGGGAATAGTAGACAGGATGCCACTGAGAAGAACACCACTTTTTGAAGAAGGAGAATGGCATTCAGCAATGGGGGCTTTGGGGTATCATGCTTTGTGTTGTTTAGGGTCCTGAGACAGTCCTAACATAACTGACTCCCATTGGACCCTTGTAGATAAAATGTATATTAAAAATTTTGAGTTCTCTACAGACAGCAGAGACCAAGTTATACTAATAGAACTTATACTCATTTGACACTACTTGCCTTTTTTTCTGTCTTATTTCCCCAACCAAAGAGTATTACATCTTATGGAAAAACCCAAATTAACTTTTTGGCCAACCCAATAAATTTCTCAAAACCAGGACATATTATGTCTTCTTTTTTTTGGCTCATAGTACCACACTGCCTTGAATACAGTATATGCTGAAGAAATGTTTGATTTTTTATATTTAAAATTTTTTCACTTAGATTTCATTTAAATATGATTAAATATTCAAAAGTAAATGTGGTATAGAATGAAAAATTGTTGTTTCTCCTTTTGCTTCTTGTATTATTTGTATCTTAAATTCATTTCGAAACAGTATCTTCTTTTTATTTTCGTCAAGATTATTACAAATCCTCTCAAATTAAGGTCATATGTTACTCACTGTATATAAACTTTACATACTTGCTCAGGCAGGTGTGAAGATGGCTATTATAATAATAATTTTTAGAACTTCTGTGTACTCTGAATGACCACTTAGGTGTTTAAACACCACTGTTTAAAGAAAAACAACAAAATCAAACATTCAATTCTGTGTAAAAATGATCTATGTCGAACTTTTAGAAATGAAAACCACAATGCTGAGATGTCCAACATACAGTAAAAAATTGCTAAACATGCAAAAAAGCAAAACAACATAGCCTCATTAAGAGGACATAGCAAGCTTAAATGTTCTTTCATCTAACAATATGACTTCAAAATACATGAAGCAAAAACTGATAAAACTACAAAGAAAAAGAGACAAATCCACAATTTCAGTAAGAGACTGCAACACCCTTCTCTCAAAATTAACAGAACATGTAAACAGAATATCATCACTAAGGATACAGAGGATCTTAGCAACATTATCAACCAACTTGACCTAACTGGCATTTAGAGACCACTTCGCCCTATGAGAATGGAATGCATATTAATGTGTAGTTAACGGCCCAGCCATTCCACAAAGAAAACTCCAGGCCCAGATCACTTCACTGATAAATTCTACCAAATATATAAGGAAGAAATATTACCATTAAACATAAACTCTTTCAAAAAAATTGAAAAGGAGAGAATATTCCCCATTTTACGAGGACATTACTCTGATAGCAAAACTCTGACATCAAGACATAAAGACATTACAAGAAAAGAAAACTAGACACTGATACCTCTCGTCAACACCGATGTAAAAATTCTAAACAAAATTTTAGCAAGTTGAATCAAACAATATATAAAAAGTATAATACATTATAACCAAGTCTGTTTTATTCCAGGAATTCAAGGCTGGTTGAAATTTGGAAATACATAAATAAAAATAAATGTATTTCAACATATTAATAAACTTAACAAAAAAGATCAATTTAATAGACACAGAAAAAGTCACTGAACAAAATCAAACATACCGATACATAATCCCAGCAAACTAGAGAAAAAAGGAATTTACTCAACTGGATAAAGGGCATAAACAAAAATCTCACAGTTAATATCATACAACATAGTGAAGAACTAAACACTTGGAATAAGACAAAGATGTAAGTTCTCATCACTTCTAGTCAATATTGTACTGAAGGTTCTAGCTAATGCAATAAAACAATGAAAAAGAAACTGAAGTTATCCAGATTGGAAAGGAAAAATAAAACTCTTTTATTCACAGACGACGTGATTTTCTAGATAGAAAAGTTAATGGAATCTGCAAAGAAGCTACCACTATGAGTAAGTGATTTAGTAAATTTGCTGAACATAAGATCAATAAACAAAACCAACTGTATTTCTATATACCAGCAACAAAAAACCAGAAATTGAAATTTAAAAGATAATATGAATTACAATAGTATCAAAAATTTAGGAGAGATAAATCTAATAAAAGATGCAAAAGACTTGTACTCTGAAAACTACAAAAGATTGCTCAGAGAAACCAGAAAGATCTAAATAAAGAAGAAATATATTTTGTTCACAGGTCAAAAGACTCAGTGTGGTTAAGGGATAACTTCACCCCAAGTTGATTTATATATTCAACATTATCCCATTCAAAATCTTCAAAGGCTTATTTTTCAGAAATTAAAAATTTGACTCTAAAACTCATATGGAAATGCAAAGTACCCAGAGTAGCCAAAAGCATGTGGAAAAGTAAGAACAATTTAAAGGATTAATGCTACCAAAATTAAAGCTTAATTTAAAGCTAGAATAAAGACAGTGCAATATAAATGTAAAGACAGCAAGATAAATCAATAGAACAGAAATAAACTCACATGCATTGGGACAACTGATTTTCCAAAACGTGCAAAGATAATTCAGTGGAGAAAGGATAGTCTTTTTAACAAATGTGCTGAATCAACTGAATATATGCCAAAAAAAAATCTCAGATTCATACCTCACACAATATATAAAAATTAACTCAAAATAAATCACTGACCTTAATATAAACTTAAATCTATTAAACATTTAGAAAATTAGAAGAAAATCTTTGTGACTTTGAGGTAGGCAAAGATTTTTTTAGATACACACCAAATGCGTGATCCATAAAAGAACAAATTAATATTAGACTGTATCAAAATTGAAACTTCTGCTCTTTGAAAGACACTGGGAAGAGAATGAAGAGAAAAATCACAAACTTGAAGGGAAAAATATATATAATATAAAATAAAGGCTCTGCATTATATATATATATACACACACACACACACACACACACACACACATATATATACATACACAGAACTCTCAAAACTCAATAATTAGAAAAACAAACAAGCCAATTCTTAAAATTTGCATAAGAGATTTGGACAGACACACCTAAGAAGACACGTAATACAAATAGCAAATAAACACATGAAAAGTTGTTCAACATGATTATTCATTCGGTAACTGTAAATTAAAACCACAGTATAACACCACCAGATGTCATCTGAATGACTCCAATTAAAAAGACTAATCATACCAAGTGTTGGTGAGAATATCAAGAAACTGCAACTCTCGTACTTTGATGGAGGGAATACAAAGTGGTACAGTTTAGAAGTTTCTTATAAAGTTCATGTGTGTGTGTATATATTTCCCTTATGACCCAGCAATTCTAATTATAGCTTTTACCCAATAGAAATAAAAGTGTTATATGGACACAAAATCTTTTTCAGGAATCTTCTTAGTATCTTTGTAACAGTTGAAAACTTGAAACAAATGTCTATCGTAGTGGTATGAGAATAAGCAAACTGGACATCCCAACAATGCAATACTACCCAGAAATGAACTACTAAAACATACAACATAGATCACACAAACAGCCTGAGCAAAAGAAGCCAATACAAAGAGAATATAGACAATGTGATTTTATTCATATGCAATTCTAATGAAGAACAACTATTTGGTAGTTACAGAAAGCAGGTCAGTGGTTACCTGTGACCAGATGTGTTAACTGGGGGAAGGGGAATCTGACTGAAAAGGGACACAGCTGAACTTTTGGGGATATTGGAAATGACTGGCACATAGATTTATCAAAGCATATTAAGATCTACAGTTAAACCTGGTACATTTCATTGAATATAAATTATGCTTTACTAGAGGTGATTTCGGCTACAGTGTGTCTCAATTCCATGAAACATCCTGACCAGAATACCCATTCAAGAGTGAGATCTACCTCATTTTCTATACTTAATGTATTGATAGTTTAATTCATCCTTTACTTCAAAAAAAAGAACTAATGGGCATCAAAGGAAGAGTTAAAAAAAAAAAAACCTTCTAGAGATGTACCAGCTTGCTTTCATAACAATCATTTATATAACTGGGATTAAAATGTAACTGGTCTTTTCCGCTGAAGCAGATAAAGATCTGGGTTGCTGAAACTTGTTTTGCTGCTCTATAAAATAGCTGCAGTATCATTGGCACTTATTAGGCATGAATCGTGGTGCAACCTTCCTGTTTAAAGTCTTTAGCAGAACAGCTGCATTCCGAGCTATAATGATGTAGTTGAGGGCTGGGTAGGGTCTGCAGGTGCAAGAAGGCTATGGGGGTTCATGCAATTGTTCCCATTAATAGCAATGACTTAACTTGGCTTGTGGTTTCAAACCCTGATTTAGTCCAGTTTATACCATTTTCCCTCCTTGGGATGGAACTACAAGGTACAGTTTTGGCAAAAGTAAGAGTGGATACGAAGTTAAAAGATATGGATTTGATTCTCACTCTGTCCCCTTTAATATGTGTGACCTTAGACTGATAAAGGTCAGACAGATCAATTATTTTCCTTATCTGCAAAACGGGGAAGATCACTGTTCCCATCACATGAGTGTTTTAAGTATTCAGTTTTATAATGTAATGAGGGAATCAGTCATCATAAGCCCTGAGTAAATAATGGTTGGATAGGAAATCAGAGTCTGATATAAAAAGCTAACAAGTTGGAGGCCACTCAGAAATAATGCTACGGATACCAGAGGATGACTGAACTACTATCCTAGAATGGGATTAACTGACTGTTACTTTCCAAGGCAGGCTGGCTCTCAAGTCCAACAGAGGAAATCTTGGCAAAGTAGTCTAGGTTCGAATGTTAGCTGAACTGGGTTAAACAGCGGGTTAACTAAGGTCATCCTCTTTCCAGCTGAACCTAATCAAGCATCTCATGTAAGTGTAATCTAATCCATAGAGAAGAAGAAAAGGACCTCTCCCCACCCTCAAAAAAACTTTCCTCAGTAAAAGTTGCCAAATAAAAATATCTTGTTCAAATTGGGCAATTTCATGAGATAAACAGGAGTTCTGATTGGTTTCCATTTCCGTAAAAGTCACTTCATACCTGAAACACCAATGTTCTGCTTTAGGGTCTGAGGATTTCTCTTCTGCTCTAAGGATATCAAAGTAACATATTTGAGGTTAACTGGATTTTTTTAAGAAAGAAGGGTCAGAATCTATGGTGGTTGCCTCCCAAGGAATCTCTTTTAAAAATATTATGACTGGGTTGTTTTGGTATGTGTGCACTGTCTCCTTAAGATCATGTCCTTATAGTTCCCTAAGAAGGGCCAGTGTAAACTGAACCACTGCATGAGTAATAGCAGACTTACACACCAAGGAGAAACTTAAAATGAGCCAGGACGAGTTTTGTCTACAAAGCTCTTATTGCAAAGCCTTTCCAGGAAGTTGCTTGTCAAGCCCTAGGCCACAACCAGAATTTAATCCTTTGCAAATTTCCAAAGTGAATTTGTGCAGGAGGGGCAGAGTACCAAAACTATGTATGGGAGTTACCAAAAAAAAAAAAAAAAAAAAAAAAAAAATCCTGGGAACAACATGCAGGGAATTTGGAGAAAATTCATCACTTAGGCCAGTAATTGACAACACTTGTTTTTGAGACACTGCAGTTTGCTTGCAATAATCTCAAAGTTCGTTTAAAAGTGCCCTGCCAAAATAATTCAGTTCACCTTACCTGGAAAAAAATACGTGTCATGGAACACTTCTGTGAGGAGAGTGGGAAACTAACAAAAATCAACAAATACAAGTGCCAAAATTAACTTACCTTAGAGTTAGCAATATTGAACATTTATTACTCTAGAAACTTTTAACTCCCATAAGGAAGGGCTAAGAGTTCCCAGCATCATGTGTGGAATTTAGATACAACCAATAGGTGCTAATTTTCATTGAACAAATTGAGTATCTGCTCTATGCCCAGCACTGTTTGGGAGAATAAATAGTTATTCAAAAGTATAGGTCACACACACACACACACAAAAGGTATAGGTGAAGGTCTAACCAAATATAATCAAGTTTTCTCAAGAAAGCTCATATTTCTTTAAAATATTCCTCTATAGGATTCCATTCTTCAGCAAGTAAAATTACCAGTTCTGTAAGTATGTTTATAGAAAAATTTAATTCTAAGTATTTCAATGCCAAAGATCCCAGCTAAGTTTACCTGCACAGGAAATTTTATGCACAAAGTGTTGAAGACTGCAGTGACGATCACTTACAGAGCTAGAAGCAGAAACTAGAGAAATGATTTTACTTTTATCAGTGATGTATTACAACATATTCTTTCTTTACCAGATAAAACACAAAATAAACACTCACACAATCGGTTTCAACTTTAGTCAAAGAAAAATTTCAACCAAATCTTTCACTTTACCAGAAATAAAAGCTTTTGTTAGAAGAGAGAAAGATAAAGGAAACTGAAAAAAATTTTTTTGAAAAGGCCACTTTTCTCTCCCAAATCCTAGCAATTATATGCAATGATAACATCAATGAAAATCTAGGCTTCTAAGTTTCGAGTATTTCATGTGCCTATTATTTTATGTTCTTCATACAGAGTTTCTTCTTAAGAACACAAAGGGCTTGGCTTTATCACTTCTATATTTTCTCACTTTAAGTTAGATTTTCAGGAATGGAAGATTTCTTAAGAATTGACTTAAGAATTAATTGATTTAGTACTTGGTATTAATTTTTTCAATAGCTACAGAAAATCCTGTGGATATACCCCCTCCTTTTTTGCCCCAAGCATTTACTTCAAAAAAGAGCTGATTTTAATATAAACAAAAGAATATAATCACACCCTTACACTTGGAAAAAGATGTTATCTCACATTCTACTTGTACTGCCTTTTATCTTGGGTATGTTTCTAGAAAATGTAATGCTCCAGTATTTTAGAAATAAGAAACAGCCCCTTTTCTGAAGAATGTATTTATCTACTCCGGAAGAGAAGGATGGGCTGAAGACAGAGTAGAGTAGGGGCGGGGCGGGTAATGTAGAACAAAGCCAAAGTAGCGTGGACTCTCCTGCCCTCTAGTGGTTGGACTCTAGAAAAAAATTAAACTGTTCCATGGATTTCCTTTTTCCTCTAAGTGGGTTTATTTTCTCTTTGAAAATTTAAACTAAATGTAAAGGTCTTTAACTAATTGACAATATTTCTTGGAGTATCAGGAACAGCCTCATTTTACTTAATCAGTCATAGTTATCATCTGGTCCTTTATTTGTTCAGTCACTGAAGAAGCATACCCAACAGAGTCAGCACTATAAAGGCGCTGGTGGAAAGTCGACCCCCGTATCCCCCAAATTCAATAGCCTAGTTTCATAACCATACACACATTTTACCCAATTGACTCCATTTCTCATAAACATCTAACTTTTTTTTTTGTTAACACTTTGAAGCTCAAGAAGTAAGATAAGTCTGGCCCAGTGGTGTCACTGTTGCACTGTATACACATAAATGAGCCAGCAATGGTTGTTGAAACCGAAATAGCTGAAGCTCGTGGGGTGAACCTCATATTTTAACGTGGGTGTAAGGTTAGTTCATCTACATTTATTTATTGTATCTCTAAAAGTTGTAGGCTAATTCTTAATGTCTTTACCCTTAAATTTTCCCTTTAAATGGGACTTGTATTTTCAAAAACTTACACTAAAACATCTTAACAGTGTTCCCTGCTAATCTAAACCTATCAATTTGTAATACATTTCCACTTATTGAATGAGCTTTATAATCACATATGATTACAATTTACTATACATGCAGAAATGCTTTTTAAACTTCTCAAAATATTAATTTATCACAAAACAGCTTTGTCTAATAACCTAATATTGCAATCACTATCATACAAACATAAACATTTAATCAAGCTTATGTGGGGAACTTGTCTCAACAGTAACCACAATAATAATCAAAATATAATTTTGTTTAGTTTTGTTTTTATGTAACTGTCCCGAGACTTAGTAGCTGGAATGACAATAAACTGATGGGGATTTGCCTTATATTTCCATGCGGAAGGCAGATGAAAATAAATTAACTCCAACTCACAGACACAAGTTGAGAAACAGTGAACTTTAATACCTGCTGAAAAAGTTGCTTATCTGCAGCTTCCTCCTCTGTCAAACACAGAGTTGAATCTGAATAATCTTTCAGGTAGAGTGCTGCTAGAGATTTGTATATACTGATGACTATGAAGTCTCATGGTTTAACGTCTGAACTTTTGAGAGTACAGCTCAATAAGTTAATGATAATAATCAGCTATTATTCATTCATCTCCTTTGCTCCAACTTCAAACATACAAGATTAATGCTTGTCTAATTTCCCTCAATCAAGTTAATATGGGAAGATAGTATTATTATAAATTATTTAAGTATTGAATTTTTTTTAAAAAGAATTCAAATCACTTTTAAATACTTGTGTTCAATGAAAAGAGTCACTCATTATCAGGAAACCTGAGTTTTAGTCCCACTTTTACCATAGATTGTTGGTAACTTTGAAGATGGCTCCTCTATAATATTAGTGAATTAGATTAGATTCTTTCATAATTTAAATTTTTTAATCTTATGTAAAGTCAAGAATTTTCAGGCCTCTTATTTAGTATTGGCTTTGGAATGATCCTATGCCAGGCCCATAATATGTGATCAAGGTTTTGGTCAAATTTAACAAGCTGGAGAGATGGTAGATAATTGGAATACTAAAATATACCCATGCACAAGAACTTACCAAGGAAGAACAGCCAACTTGGAAACATATTTGAATATTAAAGGACTGGCTTGTACTCTACAACCTAATCTTCCCATATGAGCTAAATTACTTTGTTGCAACTTCGTGGGTATGCCAAAAGCTGACCCAGTACTTCCCTCTCCAGCTCCATGCTCTCTGCATGTTGGACAATGCACAGAGGGTTTCCTTTTTACCACTCACAACTCATTTAACTCCTTAAAAATAATAAACACAGCCTCTCTACCTTCCTTGCTTTCAACTCCTTTCTGGTTCCTTTAGGAAAAAAAAATATTTCTCTCTTAAAAAGGAAAAGTATTATGGCCTGCTATGTGATATATGTCATATTTTATGGGGGTAAAAAGCTGAGTGAGACCCAATGCAGCCAGAAGCTCAAAATCTACTGGGGAAGAGATTATATAGCCAAATGACTTTAACAGATCAAAGACTAGTGTGGTAGAGGTGTGCTTCCTTAAAATGTATTACTTGGAACTTGAGTCTGACCAGATATTTTTGGTCAATTTGGTTTGGAAAATGGTATTCCACACTCAGTGAAGATTTACAATATACTGCTATATCTGACATTCTGAGAAGTCTGACATAAAACAAATGGCTTTAACTGAGTATAACCAATGTTCCAATAATTTATTTTCAGACCATAGAAGATTTTTTTTTAAGTAAGTAATATATAACACTTGAAAAATGCTATGCCAGAGATGAAATTTCATGAGCATAAGAAGAAGAAAGATGAGTTCTGATTAATAATAATCAGTGTTCTAAGTACTTGTCATGAGACGAACACACGCTAGCCCATTAAAGACAAAACATTATGAAGAATAAATGATTTGAGCTGAGTCTTGAAGGGTGAATAACCCAGGGACAGGTTAAGGAAAACATAATTTCAGAAAAAGGTAAGTGGGACTTCCCTGGTGGTTTAGTGGTTAAGAATCCGCCTGCCAATGCAGGGGACACAGGCTCGAGCCCTGGTCCGGGAAGATCCCACATGCCACGGAGCAACTAAGCCCGTGCGCCACAACTACTGAGCCTGCGCTCTAGAGCCCATGTGCC